>NW_024582501.1:1109688-1180425 GCF_018398535.1 Haplochromis burtoni
TATCTATCTATCTATCTATCTATCTATCTATCTATCTATCTATCTATCTATCTATCTATCTATCTATCTATCTATCTATCTATCTATCTATCTATGAGAAAGCTACAGAAACATATACGTATACATACATAGTGTTAAACCCTTCCCTTCCACAACTGGTTGAGGTTATTTTGACACCTATATTCCCTATCGTCATAACAAGATTAGTTTGAAGTGTCTGGCACACTGTGCCAGGAGCCCAAGAGTCCATATTAGCCTATTAAGGACACTGTGTATCATGATGGCAGAGGGCAACTCTAGTATTTATAGCTTTGAGTCATAAGCTGGAATGGTGTAAGTGTATCTCTCCATCAGCATGCTTGTTCACTTAAGAAGAACTGGGAGCTGTGAATTGTCCAGGATGAGCAAAATATCATACGCACAGGTATTATAACTCCACAGACTGTACTGGATTACTTTGCTTTGTATATGTTGCAAATACATAAATTATTTATTAACAAAGTTCCAAAGAGCTTTACAGACAAAGAACAATAAAAACTGTTGACTAAATTAGGGTAATAAGCCAAAACACTGAGTATGACCAATTATTGGAAACAGAAAGTTCTGCTGATGAACTAACTCATTGCGATGTACCACTTTGGACACATAATAAGTTAAATGAATGCTTTATTATCAGATTTGATTGAACTAGTATTTTTTTTATGATTTAATGGTGTTATACATCAGCCATTACTCTTATACTGTAGAACATACACAACCTTTAATACAATATTTCAATACAAAGTGTACTACAATATTCTCAAAGTCCAAAACAAACTCACGATGTTTCATTTGGAGAGGTGGGATTTTAGGACCACAGTATATACAGCAAGATGATTTATGGCTCACTTGAAGTGTGAGTGATGGATATGATATGACAAGTTTATGATGTGGCGATGTAGTCACAAGACCATATCACAACTGAAGAAGCCAACAGGATGACAGACATGAAGGTGATAATCCTCTGCAAGATTCTGTTTCATAAATTAATATTTGAAAATGCCTTTTGACTTTTGTTTGTTTAGAACAACCAAAATCCATTTTATAATCTCTCACTTCTTAGGCACAGTACTGCCTTTTATGAAAAAATTGCAAATAATCCAGATTCAAATGCTTCATAATTGCTGTGAACAAAGATTTATGGCTGTCGCTTCTTTGTTTCTGACAGAGTATTTGCACAAATATTGAAGCAGTGGCCAGGCAGGCCGGTGTCAAGGGCTTAACATAGATAATGTGATGAATAGTCAAGTCGACTAAGTTTAGCTCTCGTGTAAGAGCATTCATCAGAAACTGAAAAGGCTGGCCAGTGAAACAGGGTCATGGCACCTGTGGGTTGTGTTGTTCTATTACAACAGTTTGTGTTGTGTTGTTGTGTCTGTAAATAAATAGCTCAGGTGCTAACTTTCCAACATCTTTGTCAAAATTAAATGGAATTTATGTTTTACATGGATGAATAATGTTAAATCAAATATTAATATGCAAATATTACGATTAAAAATCATACAGGACTTAATTTTCCTACAGCTCATTTCATTATTTGTGTTTTGTACTTGCATTGGACTCTGGCTATCCAAACTTTCTTTTTCTTTTTCTTTGCATTGTGGAGCTATAATATCAGGAGGTGGAACATCATTTACATAAGTAATCAGCTGATTGAGGTCTACAAAGCCACACTGCAAGATCCAAAATCCTCAATGAGTTAAAGATAATACCCTGTGAATGCAAGGCTGCGGCCAAGATGGAGAGTAAGGTCTAGAAAGTCTAATCTCTTTCTTCAGTTTATTTCTTATAGCAGACAAAATTGAGATGATAGCTGCACTGACTAAGACCCAGAGGGACATTGGGATTGTAGGATCATGTGCTTTACTGAGATATTTGTGCAGGAAAATCTTCCAAACTCATACTCAGCAGTTTTCAGATCTAACAGGCACACAGAGGCAGACTGGCAAGAGGAAATGTGTGAGGATTGCAGTACTTGTGATGTAGGATTAACAGATGATGTTATTCTAGACATGTTAATGTGAACTGCTTGCTGCGAGGCTCCAATCGTGTGATTGGTCGAGGGAGTTCACATGTGTTGCTGCTGCTTACATCCCGTTTGGGACAGATTGCGAATGTGAACGCATAAGTTGTATTCAAACGGACAATACCTAACTTCTTTAGGAGACACTCATGATACACACTGAGCCCGCTTCATATGCTGTGAGTAGGATATCACAGGTTGCTAATGGAGGTCTGCAGAGACCTTTTAAGGGTTTTTCTGTGTTCTGTGAGCATGAACATGAAATGAGCTCCCAGGTTAACTGCAAAATGGAGCAAACTGACTTATGTGGGGACAACACAATCAGTACCAAGACAGTGTGATTTTTAGACTTTATCAGCTCTTTATCACCTGTAAAAGCTGCTAAATATGAAGAATTGAGCCTTCAGAAATTGACAAAGAGACACGACAGGGAGATTTTCAGGAGATGTGCAGATGTGTCAGTACACGTGGCCATCGTCATGGGAATACCTCAGTGGATTGTCTTCTTACCTTTCTGTTTCATCCTTGCACCTTGGACTTAATTAAAGAATACATGACATTTCCTGTGCTGTCAACAATGGACTGGAGATGTGTTAGTATTGACCATACTGGATCAAATATATGCTGCTTTAGATGGATATAACATTGCTTTAATTATGCTAGTATATGTGCCATAGAGATGTAATAAACTTTCAAAAGGTTTCAAAATTAAATTGATGAACAGGTCTTAACAGGTTAAAACATAGTGTCTGTGTCCATATGCACACTGATTAGCCACAATGTTTATACTGTGTAGGTCCTGAAAAACAACTGTGACCCGTTGGGGTATGGAAATGAACCTGGCAGGAGACCTGATAGTTTTAGGTTGGGACCTTTGGGAATTATGTTTGATTTAAGACATTGTTTCAATGCATAAGCAGATGGGAATCTGCTTATCAGAAGCAAAATGCTGTGCAATTACATTGTTTGGTTTGCCATAATCCCAGCAGCAATGACAACAGGCTAATGGCAGTGCTAAACTCTCATTTTCTGGTTTATTGCTTGTGAGATTTTCCATGTGTGCAGATATTAGCTGTGGGGCACTTAAGTGTGTAAAAATTTAAAGCTGAAACTTTGAAACTTTAAATCAGCCAATATCAGCAAGAAAAGAAAAACTGTGAAGTATCTGATAAATCTTTCTTGGTAATACCAGCGATATATGGTATTAGTTAGTGTAATGAAAGCTAACCAGAAATTAGCTGCCGGTGGGCATTAAGCCAAGCACAATATCAGTGCTTATTAAGCTGTTGCAAAGGACTGTGCAAACTGTGCAAAATGTGTCATTATTTGGTATCAGTACACAACATTTGCAAATCAAATTTTTAAAATAATGCTCTGTACACAAGACCCTGTGTGATGCAAACTGTAGAGAATTGGTTGTTACTGATCCACACAGGTATGCACACAGGTGTACACATGGGTATTCACAGACGCGGACTAAAGCTTTCTTGGCTGCTGCCTCAAAGCACACTGTGCGCTGTCTATCTTGCGTGCTGCACAATATCGTTTATTATTTAGTAACTATTGATATCTATGACTAGCTAGTTTATTGTGATGGTGCTTTGTTTTCTCTATTATTATGTTGCTCTTTGTTGTTTGCTGTCTCCTCTGTTTGTTTTTTTTGTTTGTTTTTTTTTCTCCATACAGGTGACCCAGGAGTTGTTTTTTTTTTTTTCCCCCCCCTTCTCACCGTCTCTTCTCCCCTTTGGTTTTCTTTCTCTCTCTCCCCCTCTTTCTCTCATTCATTCCCCCTGTCCTATTTATTAAAAAAAAAAAATGACAAAGGATGAACTGAAGCTCTGCCATCACGTAATGTCGCATACTGCTGTTTCTGATGTCATTTAAAAAAAAAAAAAAAAAAAAAAAAAAAAAATTGTTACTTATATATAGGTGTGGGAAACAATATGTCTACACATATCAATCCAGGCTCAGGGGGTTGGGAAGCGCATCTGTAACCGGAAGGTCGCTGGTTCGATCCTCGTACTCTCTGTCCTGGTCGTTGTGTCCTTGGGCAAGACACTTCACCTACCGCCTACTGGTGTGGGCCAGAGGGGCCGATCGCTTCTGTCAGTCTGCCCCAGGGCAGCTGTGGCTACAACCGTAGCTTGCCTCCACCAGTGTGTGAATGTGAGAGTGAATGAATAGTGGCATTGTAAAGCGCTTTGGGTGCCTTGAAAAGCGCTATATAAATCCAATCCATTATTATTATTATTATTATTATTATTATTATTATTATTATTATTATTATTATATTGAGCCAGTATTGTTATCAGAGTAATACTAGCAAGATTGAATCGATGGTTTAGTGAAAGCTGTGTTTTATTTTGTGAACTAAATATTCTGGAAAGTAAAAAATGCTTTAGTGATATTTAAAATGTGTTCAGAATTTGCAAACTGGTGATGATTGATGTCATAAATCATGACACAGCTCTCTGCTCTACATAAGCTGCTTTTTAAGTTAAAAGTATATATATTGGTTTTTGGTATTAGCAAAACTCACTGTGTCTTTACTTGGTATTGGATTGCTACCAAACCTTGCAGTATTGCAAATCACTAGTAAATAATTATGAAGCTATAAAAGAAAATGGTCTGAAAATATCATACAAATCACAGTATTGGCCACATATTTTATTAGAAATGAAAAACATGTGTAATGTGTAATTGACACTTTACAGACAGTTGTAGACTAAATCCACCATTTTTAATGAAGAACAGAGCAAAGATCTGTTCTGTAGCCTATAAGTATCAGTTAAATTTGCCCAAATCTTCAGAAACAGGCTTAGAATCATAGGCAAGGTTAATAGATTAGATCTTTGAGGTTCCTGAAAAACATCTGTGATCTTTTGTACCCTGCAGCATCACCTCGGGACCTTTGGACGGTGTTGACAATAAGGGTCTCCAGTTGGGTGTCCAGCTCCCAGGCAGTTCGCAGACAGGTCCTCAGCAGCAAAACCAGCAGCTCCTCTTGACTCCAGCCAGCCTCCAACTCGCTCAGCTCCAGGCCCAGCTTACCCTCCATCGCCTGAAACTGGCTCAGGAAGGCAACGCAGCTGCTGCGGCCACTGTTCTCAATCAGGTTCTCTCCAATGTCAACATGTCTCAGCCCTTGTTTAATCAGTTACGGACTTCAACTATGGTTGGAAGTCAACAGAGTGCCTTCCCCACAGGAGTGCTAGGTTTCCCCTCTTCAAATTCAGCCTTGGGAGCCTTGGTCAGTGGGGGATTCAACCAAAATTCAGGCACTGTTAGGCTGAACCATCCTTGTGGAGGAGACGCGATGGGTCAACAGGGCAATGAGTATGGGAAAAAGTCTGGGTCGACTTACCCCTCTGACACAGACAGACGACTTCAGTACAACTTATCTGGAGGGACATCTGCAGCATCAGCCACTGCTGGTAACGGGCTGTCCACAGTTATCAATACTCAGGCAAATAACATGACCAATGTTGGTCTTCAGCGAGATTTCTATAGACAGGATATGCAAGTACAACAAGCTGGATTTAGTGAGCAGAAAATGAACATTTTTAACTCAATGGGACATAAAGAGCAATGGCAAGGTCAAACCAACTTGTCTCACACCGGTATGGTGGATATGGGTTCTAATCCTCCCCCTGCGTGGACACCAGCTGGACAGCCGGCTCGTCCTAGTACTGAACTATATAACCCAGAGGAGCCAACCCGTGATACGAAGTTAAACTGCAATAGTGCAGCAGTTTCCTCTTTTGGTTCAAGTGGCATGCAGGCTTTAGGACTCTACCAGCACCTGCACGGAAAAGAGGAAGCTTTATCGTCAGGTACCAGGACACTTCAGCCTTATCAAGTCAATGATTACCATGCTGTTACACCCACTCAGCTGCCACACCAGTGTAGCATTTGTGACAAGAAGGTCTACAACCTAAAGGTGAGCAAATTGATGAGTGGAAATCTTAGCACGTGACCATTATATGAATCTATGCATTTGTATATTTGAAACAGGAACAGAACAAAGTTAGTTTTCTTGAACTAAAACACAAGTTTGTGCGTTGCTTGAAGGATTTTACAAAATTTAAACAAGTCCTGACTTTCTGAATGAGCATTAAGCAGATATTAAGAATAGCTAATATACAGTAGTTAAGTATTTTTGTTCGATGGCCTCTAAGTCCATGATGGTGTCTCTTTAATTGGTTTCAGCCATGAGGTTATACAAGGGGTAGCTAAGAGCCACTAAGGGAGGGCAAGTATTGGGCTTCCTGTGTCTAAGCTGTTTGAGTCTACATGTTCAGACAGTGTTTATGTGTGTACGTGTGTTTAGGACTGGGAACAGCACGTTAAGGGAAAGCTACACCTCCAGAATCGAATGTTGTATGCAAATGACAGGTGAGTCATTTACAACTCCAAAGATTCACTGCACAGAGTCTAAATTAGACTATCATTGATGACTGAGGACGTTCAGTAAGCCTCTGTGTTGATGTGATTTGTTGTGGTTTTTGTTTTGCTGAGTTTCAGACTTTTTACACAGCTTTAAAACGATGTCGATCAATTCAGAGCAAACCTCTTTTAGCAGTTGGAAATATGTTAGTTTCCTTTTCCTTACTTCTTATGCAGCTGTCTTAATCTTTCTCTGAATATGAGCTCTGTCATAAGATATGAGCGAGCAAGGCAGGGGAGAGGCAGCTAAAATCAGCCGTCTCTGATTGTTGCAGTTCAGCGGTGGTATCAGCTGGAGCTACTCACTATGCTGTCAGCAGGCCTTCTGATGGAGGTCTGAACCCCGTAGGAACGAACCACATAGTCTGTTCTGCTGCGAGTCAAGGTAGGATAACCCACCACCAACACCACCAGCTGTGTATCTCCTTACATTAGCGCAAAGTGTAAAACATCAGTCTTAACTCCTGCTGTAAGAGTCATATTTTACTCATCACTTGATTATGAGAAACGGGGTATTTTTAGGACATGAGGCAGCATGTTTTTATAGTTGAACACTTCTTATTTTAACACATTGAAGTGCTGCGTGCAGTTAGCGTGAAGTGTTTTGAAGTCCTAAAACAGTACTGCACCGTGCCAAATCATCTTTTTTTGTACATGCTGGAGGAGTAGCAGTAAACACAACAAAGCCGAAGACTTCTACGCGCTGCTTTTCTGACAAACTCTCTTGATCCTATTATATATGCTTCATGCATTCACTTATGTATAATTACTAACTACAAACTGCCAACAAGCCCATACAGCATTAATATATAATAATTACCTAACACAATTTTTATTGGATGAGTAATCTGTTAGAAGATCTCTGTCTCAGTATTGTATTCCCATTGCTTGGAAGGGTGGTGAAGAAATGTCTTTAAATAAAATGGAAACAATGTGTTTTGAGCTACCCAAGACTGGGTAGCTGTTTGAACTATGCTAGTACTGTGTGCCAATTTCCAATAGTTCTGAGGTCATTCCATCATAGTTACAGCTCCTATGGCACATTCAACCGATTTTAAATTTAGACAATCTTCTCTTTAGGGTTTAAAGAAATCTGAAGCTAACATTTGGATATCTATTGTGGAGGCACTCTGCACTTAAGATTAAACCATCTGGTTTAAATAGTTTTGGAGTTAAAATCCAAGTGATTGGATGGTCCCTTATGAGCAAGTATTTACACAACAATGGGAAGGAAGAGCTCTTGTGTAGCAAAAAGAGGCCTCTGGCAGAACTAGGCTCAGGGAAGTTCAGCCATCTGCTGCAACTGGCTCAAGCATGAGGGGAAAGAGACAAGAAAACATAATCACCACGAGTTAGCTAGGACTAATGCCTGCACGATTCTCACATCGGCCAAAATGGCAGAAATCTGCTTAATCAGACACCATGTGAATGTTGTGGTGCAGAGAAAACTGCAGAATGAAGACTCCAATCTGACTCGTCAAACATTTTCATTCTCAGCTGCATCTCCATCTGTAATATCTATAAAGCTACAGGGCTTGTGTGAAAATGGGTTATGCAAATGAAACTGCAACTACATCTGCATCACAGTGGAGCATCATTACTGTTTCCCAGATGTTTCTCAAGAGTGACGAGTTTAGCAAAGCCTTTTCTTCCAGCTAGGTGCTGGTTGGGGCAAAAAAAGACTTTGAACAAAGAGGAAATTAAGAAAAAGCAACAATAAAAAATATATTAAACATTTTGAACAAAATATTTAACAGTTTGAAAATGTACTTTACTAAAGCAAAGTTGTTCCCTCGCACTGGGTTTACTGTTTCAGGACAGTTGTAAGTTCCCATATCAAATTGTTTCCACAGATGTATCCTCAGGAGCCAGTATGTCATACTTGCCAGCTACAGCCATGAAGACTTACCCCACGCCAGACACAGGATTTGCCTCACACCAGCCAGAGTCAAAGGTCAGACAAATGTTTGGGTTTTTTGGATTGGATGCATGGTTCTTTGTTAGAGCTTGCCCAGAGCACATAAATCAAATTTTAAGATAAGTTGGAAAAAATGCTAGTGACAAAGAAGCAGCTGAAATTCTTGATTTTTCACTCCCTATAAAAAAAATATATATATAATTCAAATTTGATTTTTTTAAATTACATTTGAACATCCAACAGTATGTTCAAAGGGCTCTTATACCTTTGACATGATCTCTTCATTTAGTTTTTCTGAGCATTTATTCTGCTACACTTCTTTCATGTGACATTTAAACATCAAGAAAGAGTGAATAAGTAAGAATCAACACCAAATGTGTGCTGCTTATTGAATGGACTCAGTTCACCTTGTTGACAGACACTCAGGCCCAACACCAAGTTTCATGTTAGCACTCTTCCACTGAACTTTAATAGTTAGAAGACTACTTCCAAATCTATCAAGCGCATGAATTACGAAAGCCCTAGGTTTAAAAAAGAGCACAACAGCAATAAATACGAATACATACATAGGAACATTTATCCAGATTTACTCAAGAATACATTTATATTTTAAGAATAAGAGATTTTTTGTAATTGCTTGAACACTTTTTCTTTTACTTCTGTTTTCTGGTTATGCACCCTAATTTGTAAAGACACTTAGATTTAACCTCCTGATGACACTGAAGGATTCAAACATAATTAATATTAGCAATGTAGAGGGTTACCAAATGGGTTGCAAAAGCAAAAACTAATCCTAACACTGATTTTAAAGTATTTCTAAGAGTATAGATGAAGGATAGTTGTCCTAACTGTGGTCCTGCAGTGAGTTTGCCTGAGTTAAAGAACCTGTGTTTGACTGGGGTTAAAAAAACAGCAGCTGTTGATAGGCGTCCATCATGAAGGCAGGTCTCTTGAAAAGCACAGTGCAGATGATGAGTGAAGAGAAAGGACACCAAAATTAGACCCAGCAAACGTTCGGGAAGCCTACACTTATGACTAGCATGCAGCTTTCAACAGTCTGCGGGCATCAACACACACCCAGTGCATGGATATGTATTAATATGGTTACACAAACACACTATACAGACTCGTGTGCTCTATACTTTATTTTAGCTTCAGTTTTTTATAATGCATAAAGCATGGCATTCAACTTGTTAGATTATATTTTCTCACTTTCTATAATTTCCCTTAAATTTTGAAGTTAAATTTGTAACTTTAAATTAAAGTTAATTTGTGACAATTTCAAAGTCAAATTCAAAGACAAGACAGGCCGATCCAGAGATGGATGCCTTAATGTTTAAACTAGATTCCTTCGCCGCTAAAGCCGCTGTTTGTTCTTTGTTGCCAGGGTAACTGTATAACAGAATGCTGAAGTAAGTGATGGAAAAAGCCGTGTGCGTCTTTGGTTGGTTTTTGACAAAGGATTTGATTTTATTAGCGTGGAAGTATTTATAGGGTGTGCTACATGAGCTAATGTTGGTTGCAATAAACACACACCTGTCCAAGCCTAACATGTGAGGTTTTATTGTTTTTAAAGCCCTGCGAGATCCCAGGGATCACACAAATGCACACACGCATACAAGTTTTGATATTCTGTGTCATTTTTAGTGTAACAGCAATTTAGTTGTTAGATATGCACAGAAAAAAATTAAAAAGCTACATAAATTGTTTTCATTAATTTCACTTAACTAAATAAAAAAAACTGTGGTTGCAGTTAACTGAAATAAAAAATAAAAACTACACTTTAGTAAGTGAATAAAAATTTTGAAAAGCGCTTTTCACAGGCAAGAGTCACAAAACCAAAATGCAAAAGTGCACCATTTTACCATATTAAGGCAAAAACTACAATAAAAACTAAGCATTTAGAAGTAACACAAATTAAGCTGATATGGTCGCTTTAAAAGCAAACGGGAATTAAACTGAAATGTGAGTAAAGTTTAATTAAAACTGAAAAATAAAAACTATAATAACTCAGATACAAACCAGACTAAAAGGAAAAAAAATTACCAGTATAAAGATGAAAGCTATTTTCAGCTGCTCTATATTCAAAAGGGGATTTAGGTACCACCAAATGTTGGATCTGACACTTTTTCACCAAAGTCCCTCCAGACACAGCCCCATCCAAGGCTCAAACTAGGGATCTTTTGCTTGTGAGGGAATTTGTAAACCACTACACTGTGACGATACTACAACATATAATAATGTGGGTTCATACATACATTAGAAGCATGCACAACTTTTGTTCTTCTGCACTGCAGTGTCAGCTGTCCAGCCTGAAGTAACACAGTAGCTTCTTTCGACAGAACTCGAACAGAGATAAACACAGGATTACAGCTAACCGCTGCATGGAGCACAGACCTAAAGACCCTAGGGCCACACCCCCCAGGCAGCAGTGTTAAGTTTCAGACTGGTGAGAGACTGGTAAAGTGATCTGAGGAATCAGCTTGTGAGCACTCTGCGTAGGAACGTGGGGAGAAACTGTGAAACCAAACTGACCGTCTTGCAGCATGAACCCTGATTTGTAAAAATAAGCAGACGTATCCTCAGAAGAGATTCCACTGCAATTTACTGAACACATTGCAAAGCTATATTTTTAGGACTGTTTCCTTTCACTGAATTGTAAGAAACTGTAAGAAACTCGCAAGGGTTTAATTAAACAATTTCAGTCAGGGTTGATTGCCAGTTCAGTTAAAAGATTATTTGAAGTCCTTCCATTCCTGTTCTTTATGTATTTGTGCATTTTAATTGTTGATAATTAAGTTTTAGTGAACACTGAACATTACCAAAGGTCTTCTGTCATTTATTCAAATTTTTTTTTTTTAAATAAATAAACCATATTAAGGAGGTCCAGGCTGTGTGTAAAGTGTGAGTAGTCAACGACACGGCATAACTCTGCACTTCTGGTTTGCGGACCACAGAAACGGCTACTGTTCAAAGCCTGAGCCAACCTTGAAAGTGATCTTAATGCTGTGGTCAAACTGTCTGGCCTATCAGACACAGGCCTGACTTTTACAGGTCACACATTTGTGACTAAAGCAAGCAGCGACTGAGCCTCTTGTTCTCACTAATATCCCAGGGACATAAACAGCCTATTCCTGGATCTGTTTATTGAGCCCATCCTGAACTGACCTTTATGTGTTCTGGTGGTGGAACTGGCATGTGGCTGTTAATAGAATTATCATAATTGCATCTGAAGTTGTTAATGTCACTGTGCTGGCCAGAAACTATTAAGTTATAATATCTTTTTTTTTTTTTAATAGCATTATCAAATGTTTTTTTTGTTGTTGTCTAAAATATAGTCACATGGCACATGTTGTGTTTGGGCTGTTTGTGTATGCACAGAATATGCACCAAACTGACATGTAAATTTTAAAGGTTACTTTTTACGAAGACTTATATACACTCTAGATTCAAGCAAAGTAAAGTCTTTGTTATTGTTGGGCTTTTCTTGGACAAAATTAAAAATGCTCCGGGTCGAATCGAGACCCCGGTCTGGCTAACACATGGAACTGTCGGTCAGGTTTGTCAACCAGAGACACAGAAAGAAGAGGAGGGGTGCTGGAAAAGTTGCAGTTGCAGCACAATGGTTGCAGAATTAAGACTCTGTGATATAACAAGTTGAATTTATAACTGCTTTCTGCAGTGATGTCAAAGGAACATGACGGCATGTCACCAGCTAGTCTGATGATGAATATAGCGCTTCGTATTTGCAAGATGCAATACGCAGGATTCACTCTTCTCCGTCACAGTAAAGAAGGTGCATAAGAGTTGCAGGTATCTGTATTATCAATTACAATATATCTTATGTGGTTTTAATACTAAAGTTTTACGTGTTATAAAACTCTATTTGACGGGTTTATCAAACTCTAAGTATGTGAGAATTACTAAAGGAAGCACTTTAGCTTCCACTTGTCTTCCTTCTCCAGCTTTATACCGGAGAGAGCACGTTCTCACAGCCTTATCAGCCACTCTCTAAGTCCTCATTCCCACAGCCCCAGTTTTACATCAATGCAGCCCAAAGCACCCAAGGGGCACCATGCAGGGGTCCAGAGACAGGCTCCAATGGTCTCCATCCCCAACGACGATCGTGGGAGTGGTCGTCACACTTAAAAAGGGGTGAGGATGAAAGGCAGAGAGATGATCCATGGAGGAATGGGAGCAGCATGGAAGATTATTGACCTAATGCTGGACATTACAGAGCATACAATATAGCCCTGTGGGACACCAGATGATCGACATAAGCTGACATGTCTCTAATGCCAAAAAATAACAAAATGTAATTTTTACTGCTGGATGGCTCCCAAGGATCTATTAATAAATGCGCTAAGGTGGGCTGTATGAAGGAGGGAAATTTACACATTGTTTGTTTGTTAGTGTCTTAGCAGTCTTAGACTCATTTTACACAGTATGCATGATTTTCATATACTGCAGAGATTGACACAGAGTTTTGAAGTTTTGATATGTTTTTTGTTATCAGCCAAAATTAGATGATAGGATCGATAACAATTCCTACGCCTAGCTTCACATAATTCTGGAAGGAAGGAAAAAAAACTTCTTGCTAAGATTTGTCAAAGGGGAAATTAAAGCTATGAAATGTCATGTGATATCTTTTATATTTACCTTTGAGACGCTGGGTAACTGAATTCCATGGCTGACACCTGTCTTCAGTGGCTGCATTCTGCATTTGGGAAGTCGTGTGCTCATTGTGGGACACACTAAAATTGACACATAAACACAGCTCTCTGTATCCTGGTCATGGTTACAAGTGCTGCAAATAGAACAAAGCTATTTTAAAGTTTGACGATCTAAATAAAGATCAGATAAAGTATTTAAAGTTGCTCAAAGATTGCATTTTTGTTTCATATTTGCAGCCATTTCCGATCAGAAACACCTCCGTCGGTCGAGTCGTCCACATATGCAACCTCCCTGAGGGCAGCTGCACGGAGACTGATGTCATCAACCTGGGAATACCCTTTGGCAAAGTTACCAATTACATTCTCATGCGGTCTACACATCAGGTAAAACAAAATGATTATTTATCAGTGAATAGTAACTTGTTGTTCATGTTTATCAGAAACTGTTTAGGTCTCAATTACATGTCTGTATAAAAAGAAAACTATACTTTTGGCCATTGCTCATTCAGATCAGTACATTCTTTGTTACATTAGTATAAAAAGGTAACTTCTGTGCTTAAAATGTGCACCATGCAGGACACATGGTTACAGTTTTCTTTATTTTAGCATTAGGTTGATTGCAGCTGCTTGTCATACATACAGTTGACCACTGGGGTTTTAATACCAGTGGCAGGGTGTTTAATTATACCCCGAACTTAACTTTAAAATATATGAAGCATCTTGCTATGTTTGCACAGATTTCTTTAGTCGTTACCGCCAGAAAAGTTGGATGGTTACCTTTATATGGAGCACATATGTAAAATTTCAATTATCTTTTTTTTTTCTTTTTTATTATCTGCATCTTCTTTTCTGCCACGGCTGTTATATGATACCAAACACTTAGTCATAACTTACTGGCTGTTTAACTACCAGTACTTGACAGCTCACTTAGGCTCCAGGGTTTCGTTTAACAGACCTGCAGCATTCATATCACCCCTATCAAATTTAAAGCATTCACTCTAAAATCACTGTATTAGTTGCAAAGATTAAAGAAAATGTTTCAGTGGATTATTACGTTAATGAAATACAATACTGGAGGATGATGATGTTCAGATTTTCTTCCATCTACTCTGTCATCTGAAACGTATATATGTTTGAGAAGATTAGCCCTGAAAAAAGAACCTCTCGTAACAGGGTTCATGTTATTGCAACTTTCTAACATTGTATTCCTCCATCAGGCCTTTCTAGAAATGGCATATGTAGAGGCAGCTCATGCCATGGTTCAGTACTACCAACTTACTCCAGCTATGATTAACAACCAAAAACTTCTAATACGAATGTCTAAGAGGTACAAGGAGCTGCAACTCAAGGTAAAACTAAAGAGAAACATTTTCAAAAATCAGTTATACACTCTGTTGGGCATTTACTAAACCCATAAGTCTTTTTAATTTAGAAACCAGGTAAAGATGTTCAATCAATCATCCAGGATATTACCTCACAGCGGGAAAGGGATGAGATGCAACAACATGAACAGTAAGAAAACTCAAATGTTTGTTTTCATGCAGCAGACTTCTTTGAGTTGCTAATGTGGAAAATGCAATCTCAAAAACGTGCATCTTCTCTTCTTAGCTTTGTACCAGAGCGAGCACGTTCTCGCAGCCCTATCAGCCACTCTCTAAGTCCTCATTCCCACAGCCCCAGTTTTACATCATGCAGCTCAGCCCACAGCCCCCAAGGGCCACCATGCAGGGGTCCGGAGAGAGGCTCAGACGGTATGGGCCCTCACCGGGGCTCATGGGAGTGGTCGTCACACTTAAGAAGGGGTGAGGATGAAAGGGAGAGGGATGATCCGTGGAGGAATGGGGGCAGCGTGGATGATGATCGACCTAATGGTGGACGGGTGCCTGACCGTCGAAAGACCTACCAAAAATCCTTAGATCATCTTAGTTTCAGATCTACAGATGAGCGAGGAGGTGGAGGAGAAGGGATGAGGGGCAGAGACTGGCACCCACGAGGAAGCCCTCAAGGCTCATCCTATAATTCGTACAGGAACATCGAAGAGGATTTCTACAAGGAACAAGTGTACAAATCAGACAAGCCGCTCAGACCTCCATACCAGCGACATGACACAAAGCCAAAGAGGAGGGATGGTGAAGACTACCACTCTAGGTCCAGGCATTCAGAATTTGAGATGGCTGATCAGACACTTTGCAGAACACCTGAAAATAAGAGGCAGAGTTCACCAGGCAGGGGCAGGAGTAAGAAAACAAGCAGGAGGTACACGGCTGCGGAGAAAAAAGAGAAAGAAAATGCTACTGAAAATACTGTGAGTAACTTCTGTAAATGTACATTGTTTATTTACATCTGCCAAATATTTCTTGTAACTAAAGAGATTGAATTTTTCAGGACCGCGAGTCAAAAGAAAAATCAGTTTCACCTCAGCGAATCAGTAAGACAAAAGAAACTAATGAAGGTGGTAAAGACAGGGACGCTGTAAGTAAACATGAGGTTTATGACACCTTATAAGCTCTGGTTCCAGCTGGAAGTAGTGTATTAAAAACAATTTTCTTGACCCGTTTTCTTAGGAGAAGGATCGGGAAAGTTGTGATGACACAGATGAAGAGTGTTGGTATCCTAAGAACATGGAGGAACTGGTCACTGTAGATGAAGTGGGAGGAGAAGATGATTCCATTATTGAGCCAGACCTTTCTGAGCTGGAAGAGTTTGCATCCTGCCCCAAAGACTCAGCAGGGGAGCCATCAGTAGAGGAGTCTATATTGCTGTCTTCCTCATCCTTGGAGGTGCAGCCAACATCTAATGAGAAATCTCCAGAGACTGAAAAGTCTTGTGGGGATGCTGGAGACCAGGCAGCAACAACTGTAACTGAGAAACAAGAGACTGTTACGACTTCGGCCAAACCAGAAGAACAGAAAACGAATCCAGTGACTTCTGAGTTACCAGTTGCTAACCTTAGTGAATTCCCCAGTGAGGAGTTTAAAGCTGCATTGAAGGAGACATGCTTTGAAGGTAGTGAAATAGCCAACAACGGGCCACCAGGAGAGACTATGGAAAATCACATCTGTGTATTAGAGGACAGCAAGACCCTAGAAGTAGGACAGGTCATGGAAGTAGTCAATAATGGAGTGCAACACCAGGATGATGTTCATAAAAAAGGTACTGCTTACAAGAGAACATTAATGTTCATTAAAAAAACAAACAAGTGTAGCTGTTAAGCTTATTTTGTTCAACTTATACAGTTTTGTTAATCATTTGTTGGACAAAAGCATCTAGCTAGTGTGAGACCTGTAAAATTATTCCTCTTTCTGTACCTCATTAGAATAAGTCACCAATATGGTCTCAAATGACAGTGCAGGTTATAAATGTAATTAGAGCTACGTGATGGGTAACCTGAGAAGATTTTTTCTACAAGTGTCTTATTTAGTTGTCTAAACCCAGATACAAAAAACAAAACAAGAAGTAAGTACGTTTCTTTCTCATAACTCATATGCCTTTCATAGACTTTGAGGCCCGCTCACCATCTCGTGAACAAGATAGAGCTGTCAGTGAACACGGCATTCCTTTGGGTAAGCATAACACAGTTTTGTTACCATGACTGTTGAACTGATAAAATCACTGAAAGCGAGCAGTTCTCATTCTAAAGTTTTTCCAATCATTCGGAATAAAGTCCACAACCTAAAAAAGTCACCAGTGGAAGACTGGATGTCTGGGTAGATAACCCACTAAGTTACAGCAGTATCAAAGTAAAAAGTAACACCTTTTTTCTAATCTAGTCTAGACTTCTTACGTGTGACATTCTGATTAAATTAAAAAAAAAAACTTTTTATGAGAATCTGCTGCTCAGATAAAACACACAACAGGGTATGGTCAGCTTCAAATGCATTTGCACTACTGGAAATACTTTAGGTTTAGGTGAGGGAGCCTGCACAGAGCACGCAGGAGAAAGGATTTTGTACTATTGAGCTGGCAATTTAAAAGTTGTTTACCATCAGATTTCATTGCATTAGAAATTCACAAGCTCACACACACCTCCTCTGCTCCTAACGAGTTTGTTAATAATTAACAACCTCATTCTGATCAACTGCACAATTGTTTGTAAAAGATTTACATTTAATTTAACCTGGTTGTATGTTAGAGGCCAGTTAACACCCGTTGCTGTTAAAAAAATGTATATCCTGATGGTCAGAGAATAAGGTTTGAAACAGAAGTCTCAGCGTGCATCCTCATGCTTTTGTCTGCTCTCAGTTCTGAAAATTCTTTAGTCCATATATTTCAAAGCAGTGTGCTTAAAACCTGCTTATCACAGCTATATTTATTCATTATTGTGGACAAAAGCTGCGGGAGTCTTGAGCCCATAATCTTAGTCCCAAAGATAAAGTATTATCTTTTTCACCATTAGTAAGGGCACTGACAATCTGTTGCATTAGCACTCTAATTGCCTGGAACTGCTTGGCTACTTGCTGACCTATTTCTGTGAGCAGGTTGTGAAATGCACCCCTGAGGGATCAGTATTTATATTATCATTAGAGCTAGAATGACGCAGCCAAAGCACATGGCCAGTTTTCAGCCTGCGGTGCAGAGACTTACTGTACAAAAGCCCTGGAGTGGCACAACAACAACAGAGCTCAGTGCACAGTGCACACACACAAGCATTGTGCAGCTATTTCTGTTGCATGTGTGTCCAGAAAAAAACCGTGTGCATAAACACCTATGGAATACTGATAAGTCTTCTGATTGTTTCCATCTTGTTCGTTTTTTACCAGCCTGAAAGTGAAAATAGGTGTGTGTGTGTGTGTGTGTGTGTGTGTGTGTGTGTGTGTGTGTGTGTGTGTGTGTGGTGGATGTGCTTTCAATTCAGCTTGGCTGCTGTTAGTTTCCAGCTTTTAAATTTAGTTTTTTTTAGCCTTTTTCTTATTTGTAATAAATGTGGATCATTGTAGGACCCAGTCAGAAACAAATTTACAAAGGTTTCTGAGTCACTCAGTCAATATGTAACAAAGCCTCAAACAACCATTTAGAACATTCTTAATACATTTAGCTTTTAGTTATTTAAGAGCACATTATCATTGCGCTTATGTTTTATATATGTCCAGCAATCATTTTATTCCCGCTAACTAAAAGTGTTGTTTTTTTTGTTTTTTTTAGTTGTTTTGGTTATAAATAATTCTTAAGAGCTTGAAAAGAAGGCGACTGGACTTCTTTTAAAGTCCAGAACTGAAGAAGCCTCATGGATGACAGGTGAAACATCTTCAAAAAACTTAAAGGAGTCTAGTCACCTTCTCTGCAAGCTCTTAAGACTACAGATGACTGAGAACCTATACAATTATGTTATACATAATTAATCCTGGTATTAAAAATAGGGCTTTGCCGTGTCTTTGAGTCTGAAATGAATGCAGTGGGCAGACTATAAGAACTCACTGCCAGCAGGGTATGATCGCTTTTATTGTTAGATAATATAATCCCATTCTTTCAATTGAATTTAACCGCACAAAATCAGATTGTGATTTTATTACATTACCCTTTGGAAATCTATCATCGAATGTCCAGTAGAGTTATATTGGACATTAAACAGCTGTTGCCTTGCCAGCTCCATTCAGTCTGTGTGATGTCTGATTGTGCCCATGTGCAAATAGCTCAGATAATTGCCCGATGGAGTCAGAACAAATGATTAGATGTCACGTGTCCTGCTCCATACACTTGATCCAGGTTCTCCCTCGGCTAAATCAAACAACCTGATTCCCCTGACATTGTTCATGACGGAAAACTACTTTAGTTTCTGGGTTTTGTTTATTATAAGACATTTTGCAATGAGAGTGTAAAGTTCCTTTATCCCACTGAATTCATAGTTGTTTACAACTGACATACAGAATATTCAAGCAACTGTTAAGGTCTCCACCTACCCCATCACTCCCAGTGTGCTTTATTCAGTGCTCATTGGTCCAACCATGTTTAATTTTTAACCAAGCCTCTGCTTACCTTCAGCTGCAACCCATCTGGTGCCCTTAAATCTGTTGCTATAACCTATGCAGACGGGGGGAAATAGAACAAATATTAGAAAGCAGAAAAAAACAAAACACGTCTGGACAGGATACATTTGGATTAAAAGACAATAAATTTTAAAACCTTGTGATGTTTGTTAGAATAAAGAATACTATGTATTTTCTATGGAGAAAAAGAAAAGAAAGGATGATGGAGACTATGAGTTGAAAGAAGTCAGTACAGGAAAAAAACATTTACAATTAAAGTTAGTTCAAAGTTAATTTGGTATCAGGGCACCCGGGGGAGAGAGAAGAAAATGTGTAATCTGAGACCAGCAGCATGATGGTTTCAGTCAGCCGCAAAACCCACGAGCCAGTCCCAGTAGAGTAGTTAATTTACGTTTGATAACTGACCTTATATAATTGTTTTTTTTTATTATCTAGAAAAAATGTATGCAAATTTGTAGAATGACTCAAATTAGTGGGATGAGGCTTGACTGTGGTTCTGGATCAAAATGCTTCTAAAAAATGTTTCATTATTAAATACCATGCGAGTCCCGTCTTTTGACAAGGATTAAATTGTAATTCTTGTTTTCGCTCTCTCATAGGAGTGGAGTTTGTTGTGCCAAGAACCGGCTTCTACTGTAAACTCTGCGGACTTTTCTACACCAGTGAGGAAACTGCAAAGACCACTCACTGCCGCAGCACCGTCCATTACAGGAACCTACAGGTACAAACTGCGAGACGGCACACACCTCCATTCTTTTATCCAGTCTTTGAGAAATGAATTATATGAGCACATCGAGCTTTTATGGCAGGAGATAGTGTATCTGACATAAACCCGTGTGTGCTGGCATTCCCGCATGCCCATATAAAGTCGATCTGTGTGACGCACACTCCTTACTGAGGGATTCATTAGGCCACATCAACTGTGGCCTTAACGAAAGATTACACCAGCTGTTTTCAGCCTAGAGAGTAATCTCTTTGTTCCACAGTCAGCACGTGCATATTATATTAATTTGCCTTGCTTTTGTCACATGAGGATAAAACTTACTTTTCTTTTTCTTTTTTTATTAAGTAGGATTCTGTTCTCCAAACAGGATTGCAATGATAAAAATGACTTATCTTTATATTTTAATTCAGCACTAACCCCACTGCAGAGGCTGTGTTACCTATTAATGCACGGAGCAAATGATTCATTCAGACTCCATTTCTCTCAGAAAGATGTTCTTCACAAAATTTAGTTTGGAAGACATAACAGATATTAAATGATCAGATAGCACAAAGACACTTTTGGCAATAAATAACTCTTTTGTCTCTTTTGTTTTCTTTTGTTATTGTTTATTGAGAGAAAGTTTGCTAATTCGAGTTCCTGAAATGTGAGGATTTACTTTTCTAATGGGCGTTAGTGGCTTGACAAATCGTTGAACCCATTTTCTAAGTCTTTCTAAGTTTCTAAGTTCATTTCATAACAGCTCAAATTTAAATGACAAAAAAAAAGTTTTTAACAAAATCAATGGATCGTAATCGTAAATTGAAATCGAACATAAATATACAGCTTGCTGTCACGTCCTAACGCGCACACATACGCACGAACATAGGCATCGCATGTAAACTTGCGACTGTATTAGGTTTCCCGTTATTGGCCAGTCAGCACCGACCCATCTTACATTTCCCTCGTCCTTTGCAGCACAGCTGAAGCGAGGTCGGGGAGCGTGTTTCCTTCACATTTGATGCATTACATTCCAAGGAGGAAAAAAACAGTTTTAAACAGTTGTGCTGTCTGTCAAAGCTCTGTGTGTTTAGCAGTTTGTTTTGTTTGATTTTGTTTTGATTCTTGTTTTACTCTTCTCATCTCCAGACAGTACAAAATAAATGATTTAAGCCATCATGCTGACACTTCTCAGAATGAGGCTGGATTTTTATATCAGCATTTAGATTACTTTAATTTTACTGAGTATAATGTGTCTCTTCCTGGGATTATATCGATCAATTGTGAAGTGCTTTCCTGTAAAGAGTGTCTGAAGAAAAACCAAAGCATGGATGGGTGTTAGGGTGCTGGGGGATGTTCTGGAGCAAGACCAACCCATAAGAGGGCTAGCACACAACTTGCAGGTATTAAGCAGGTATCTGCTTTGATTTCTTTTTAACAGAAATACCTTTCCCAGCTGGCAGAGGTCAGTCTATCGAGCGTGCTGACCGAACCTCCAGCTGCACAGTGACGATACCTCGACCTCTCACCTGCTGCAAAAAGGAACATCAGAGGAAGGATTTCCTAAACTATCCTAAAGCACGGATAATGCCATACATGGAACGTGCGGACAAATACAAGAATGCTGATGTTTATGGGAGAGCAATGTTTGAATGGCGCAGGCAATAGAGGCTTTCAGGTTTGTACATACATGAAGTGAAATGTATAGTAAGGTTTTAAAATTTAACTTCAATTTTATCATTTTTCTTACAGTTTACTTTAATGGTTTGTGTGAAATGAAATTAAGTTATATTGTTGGAATAAAAGTGCATTTACATTTATCTTAAATTATCTAGAAAAAAGTCTTTTACAGTTTGTGTTTTGAATTTTGTCTCGTCATCACTGGGACAGACTTAGGTCTGCTAAATTACTTGAATATGTTGGGTATTAAGTTTATGATTTTTTTTTTGTTACAGAGCCTGAGAGCTATGTGTATTTAAGAAACCTGGACAATAACAACAAAAAAACCCAAAAAGCATTTGTGGCATTTGTTTTTTTCACTTGTGACATCATGAGTGAGAATGTTTTCTTCATCTGCTTGTGTTTTATCTTCTCGTACGTCTTTGTGACGTGAGCTCTCAGGGCCACTGTGTTTTTCCCCCCCTCGGTTTAAAAACTGAGGCAGATTCTCAGGTTTATTGTTCTTGTTAAACAAATTTCACTGTATAAATAATAAAATTAACATTTTTATTTATATCTAAGGCTGTTTTTGTTTTGTTTTTTCCCTTTTCCCCCACATGCGATTGTGAACTTCAGTATCCGTCAGGGAAAACTATACGTCCTTTAGATTAATAATGTTTCAGTGATACAAAAGATCTTTATTTTCTCTTTTATGTTGAATGTAATTCATAGGACAATCCCAGTCATATTTGCCAAGACATGTAATGCCTTAGATATGAAACTTCAACTGGACCATGTGTTTAACTTAAACATGAACTGTTTCATGTTACGACAATTTGTTACGGAGGGATTATCAAGCTCACACTCTGTTTTTGTATACTGTGAATACTGATCCTGTGACTTCAGCAATATAGTATTATTTTTCTTTGACAGACTTCTTGACTTTTTGATGGAAAACACTTGAATAAACAATGTGAATGTCTCAAATTAGCCATCTTCCTTTCTTGAACAAAAAACAGATTCGATCATTTTGCTTTAGCAGCTTTTTTGTGTGTAATAACCTTGAAAGGCAGCGCTGTGAAAGAGCTCCACCAAGTGTTGAGGCAAAAAAAAAACCCCACTACATCCATGTAATTCTGCAATAAATCTACTGCTGTAAACAGAAATGTAAAACCCAGAGAAAGTTTTTAAATGCAGATGCGTGTTTTTTATTTCATCATTATTTGTTTACTGTGATAAATTTGAATCTGCTGGTTACTCACAATATGCAAAAATCTGGATCGCACTACAAAAACTGGAAATGCTGTCAATTGCAAAAATCCTTTTGAGTGACCTTATAATGAAAATGTTGTAATGATAATTTAAGTTTGTTCATACACAAGGTTTTCAGAATTTTAGTTATTCACTTAAAATACCAATTTTAAAAATGGAAGATTGGCCATGTACCCCACTTTTCAACTACATGTATTTTTTTTATAACGTTTAGTGAAATTATCATTACATTAAATTAAGTATAATATTGCCATGGTGGGAAAAAAAATCAGTTTTTAATATCAATTAAACATCAGTTGTCCCAATGTAACTGGTGTTAACATACAAAACGTTTTTGTTAAAGTAATGCATCATCACTAGAAACTGGAAGTGAGATATACAGTACGTAATAAATTTATTAGACCACCTGACATGAAAAAAAAAACCCAACAATAAAAAACATAACACATTTTTTGAAAGCTGTCACAGTCTTGTTTAAAACTAAAAATTATATTGGTATTTATTAGCCATATAAAATGAATTCATGTTTCTACACTCAAATCTGAGCCAGAACAAGTATAACATTCAATCACTAAAACCAATTTTTATGTTCAGGAATGAAAGTAAGGAATTATAAATGTGAATTATAAAGTTTGGTGGCCACAATTTGCAGACTCTCCAATACTGACTGTAACTTGGATAGCCTCCTCCTTTCTGAAGCCTCTGTCAGACAGTCAAGCTCCACACCCACAACGGTACTGGCATTCGGATTAGTGTACTGAATCTGTTATTTTCCACCACACTCAGTGTAATGCCCTAGCACACAACAGCAAAGAGCATGGTACTGTCCAGCACAAACTCATAAAAGATCCTGAACAGCTGTAAAAGGAACTCAGTCATCTCTGAATATAGAAACAGAGGCCTTCTGTGTTTTTGATGAAGTCCAGTTTATTGTCATGAACACCAAAGTATTTGTAATCATCTACTTTCTCCACACAGACCCAGTGGATGAAAATAAGGGTCACTGGTGTTCGTGTCTACCTCATCCACAACCACTTTTTAGTGTTTGCCACATTAAGATGCAGATGGTTTTACTCACTCCTTGTGACTAAGTTGTCCACCACAGCCTTGTGCTCTTTTTCATCACTCTCTCTGATACATAGAGAGGTTGATGAGGAAGAAGGGCCATTTAATGGTAGAGAATTTATGCATATTTTGCATTACAAACTGTCAAAAATAAAAATTAAGGAGGTTGGTGGGGAAGGTGCAGTGGATGAATGAATAAAGGAATGCTTTTGATTTGATTGAAGATATGTGGCAGCTATTTTGTTAAAATTGCCCTTATATGCCATACTTTACACATGCCTACATGCTGGTTTAGCAATTAGTGATGGAATAAGCAAAAGTTTTAGCACTAGCATCTCAATATTCTTCCTCCATTATTGATTCTAGACGATTTTGGTGAAAATAAAAGACATTTATATAAATTTAGACATATACTTTAATCTTTATTTTAAAAAAAAAATACAAATATAAATGTATAAAGTACCACACAAATAGTTTATATTTTAATAATGTCTTATCCTAGGCTATCGATAATGTAACGTCAATAAAACCATAGCTTTATTATTATTATTTTTGGAAACCTGCATGTTGCAGCTGCCAGTACATGCCATTTTTGCCAATAAATGACTTCTATGTATAGAAAGTGCAGCTCCGCGACATCGCCGACAGAGGGCAGCACTTAATAAAGCACACGGGCCTCACAGAAATTGCGAGAAGGAAATCCGTGTTGCATGCTGATTGGCTCTTTCTTTAAAAAACCTTTCCCCCAGCCAATGAGCAAAGGAAAAACATTGGCCTAAGTGCCAGCGTTACCTGTCAGTAAAACAAAAACAACAGTGTTCGTGTCACAGTTTGGAGCTTGGACACAGCAGACGGTCGGAGATTTTTCTGTTGTTTGTTTTTTTTTTTCCCCCCAATGCTGTGATTTATATGACAGCGTAGATAAAGATATTAGGATTTTATAGATGTATTTCAAGATGGAGAATGAGCTCGCGACTTTGCAATTTGACATTATGTTTAATTGACGTTCGGGCTTCGAGAAGAAGAGCTAGATAACCGTTAGCGACGCATAAAACGCCTACAAAAGTGCGGATATTGGACGGTGTGGGCGTTTTATTCGTTGATACGCGCACGGAAATAGATTTTTAAAGCAGTTACATCTCCTAGCAGTGAATATTTAAGCTAATGTAGCGTTAGGCATTGTTTATCAACAGTGCGACTTTGAATGAACAGGGGGAGGGGGGAGGCGTGGTGTTACTGAATCTTGTCTGGGCTTGTTATCGACGCACGTCCACACATAAGGTGACAGTTTCTTGTTCGTTATTGCAGGTATCGCTTGAAATTCTGTTTTTGCGCCGTTCTGTCGCAAAAGCTTCTTTTCTACTGTAAATCATGGCAGCTGACTGCGAGGCCTGGCTGAACGCAAACCCCGTGGGTAAGTGTGAGCATTCAGAGCCATTCAAGTATTGTGCTTCATCAGCTGGATAGGATGTGGGGCAGTGGGGTTTTTTTTTTTTTTCATGCGGAAGTGGGTGAAAGTATGTTATCTTGCACTGTGTACAGATTCGGTTACTTTTTTTACTCCCCCTCAGCTGTAGTCTGTGTTTAAGTGCAGATAGAAATTAACTGCATGCATGCATATTGTCAATCAAATCAAATCAAACCAAACACGAACTCACCACAATTTTCTCTTGTAAACCAACAGAGATTGGAGACCTGAGTGACTCTTTTGTATCTGGGGAGGAAGACAATGGAGGTTTCATTATCGCTAATAAAAATATTAACAACGAGATCAATGGCAACTGGGTGGCCTCCTCTAGCAACAGCATCCATGAGGCACGTCTGAAGGCCAAGGCCAAGCGGAGGCTGAGGAAGAACTCCTCCAGGGACTCTGGCAGGGGGGACTCGCTCAGCGATAATGGAGATGTGGTTAGGGGAACTTCAGTGGCACCCACAAGTCCCAAGAGCAAGCTGCTAGACAGAAAGTCCCGGCTCGGGAAGGGCAGAGGCCTCCCAAAGAAAGGTAAGAGCATATTATTAAATGAAGAACGCAGCACAGTTGTAACCAAAGCACGGTCGTTATCAAAGGCATGTGAATGTTTATCAAAGAGCCATTTGTATTTCAGATTCCAGGACTTCAAAGGGAAGGTGCTACATCCACACATTCATGTAGTGCTGTCATCCATTCTTATTGTTGTTGTCGTTGTTGTTTTTATTTTATGGAAGCCATAAACCAATTAACAAGTAAACAAATGGCTCTGACTCACTTGTATCCTTTTTTTCCCCTTGTCATCTGCTCAGCCAAGCCTTTCTGGAAATTTCCAGGCTTCTTTGCAGAATGGTGAATGCCCCCCTTCCCCAAAAATAGCATTGTAACATAATCGTTCGTTGTAACTAGTTTTGTTAATAGGAGGTCTAATTTATTTATTTTTTTGTTGTTGTGAGAAGGTTAAAATAAAAACAATCCTGGTACCATTTTGTGTATAATGTACCACTAACTGCTTTTGTTGTTGATATTAATGCACAGGATGTGACATGAATAGTCCATCTTTAAGATAACTATTGGATGCACAGGTGCTGTTTAAAGTTACAGTCACAAGGCTTATGGAGCATCTGATTTCCTGTGTTTTTGTTGTCTATCTATTTGGGTGTAAAGCAACATTAACGCTATTGAAAATATAATTTTTTCAATCAGCTGGAAATGTTGCATAATGGCTTCTCTGACCTGCCAACTTTTTGCCTCTTGTATAGGTTGTATAGATAATTGTTGATCTATAAGTAGCTGAGAGTTTAGCAAAGTGTCAGCATTTTCCAATCCTTCGGCCACCTCTCGCTGCAGATCTTCAGTGATGTCAGCATACAGTTCTCGGTTACAGTATGTGTCCCTGCAGACTGCAGTACAGTTCAGGCACTTGACTCTCCCCATGGGCATGTCTAGTTTCTCCCTGCGCAGAGCCTGCCCTCTTTTGTTTCTGATTGCGTAACAGAACTGCCACACTATCAGAGCCTGGCAATTTGAGCTTGTAGCTTTCCTGCATGAAAATTTTATGCATTTAAGGTTTGGAAAAACATTGAAGAGGGTATACACAAGTGTAATGTTTAAATGCTAAAGCTTGGCGGTTTTCACAACCAAGGTGGACTCTGCTAAATATAGTGACATGTCGTATGCCACATACTGGGTGGGAGACTAATGGAGGTTTTAAGGGATGTCTCACAAGCTGCTTTGGCATTCAGCTTCTTAAACCGTCTGCAATCTGCCAGTGCTGACCTCAGAAGTGGCAGATGTTTGCTGCTTGTGTCTACACAGAAAATGTAGTTTGGGCAGCATGTTGGCAGCAGCTTCAGTTCTCTGCATGTATCTGCATAGGAAGTATTTAGCGAGAGGACCCCCATATACCAACACTGTGATGCATGTAACATACAGGAACTTGACTGGAGTGAAATCATTTTTGGATTGGTACAAATTATGCAGACAGATTGATTAAATTTAGACTAAATGCTAATGGAAAAACAGTATTTTCCCCTTTTTTTTAATCACTAGAAGCCCATTTCTTAAAGGAAGTTTGTACTCTATGACCAAAGCAAGTCAGGATATTCAGGAAACATGCAGTAAATGAAGTATCAGTAGCTGTTTTAGTTCAAAGTAGAGCACCAAATTTATTTGACACTTTAATCTTATGACTAAATTCAGTCCTGTTGTCAAACCTGTTTGTACACTTGATAATGAAACAATGAGATTTGCCACTACATGTGGGGCACTAAAGCTTTAAAAAAAATTAAAAGAAAGCACTTTGACAATGTCACGCATCACAATTCATATTGTCACTGCCCTTTGTCTCCAGGTGGGGCTGGAGGAAAAGGTGTATGGGGCAGATCTGGTGAAGTTTATGAACCAGAGGCAGTAGATGAAAGAGACCCCAACTATGATGAAGATCAGGTAATTGTTGTGCTGACATCACCTGGATTATTATTATTATTAACACAGGCTCTTCTACAAATGTAAAAAAAGGATACATGTTCCACAAACAAGTGTGACTGAAGTGCAATTCTGCTTCGTCAGGAAAACTGTGTGTATGAGACGGTGGTCCCTCCGTTGGATGAAAGGGACTTCGAGAAGACTGTTACCCCCATAGTGCAAGAGTATTTTGAACATGGAGACACAAATGAGGTAGCGGTGAGTGTTACCAAGTTAATGTAGATGCATACTGGCAGTTGAGGTGAGCTACTCTACTACAGAAGTTGACATCAACACACTATTTAAAAAAAACAAAAACAAACAAACAAACAAAAAAAAAACTGATATTAACAGAACCATGAAGTCTAAGACAAGTTGGTGTCCTTTTCCTTTTCCAGGAGCTGCTTGCAGAGCTGAACCTGGGGCCTATGCGGAGCGTGGTGCCCTCACTGGCTGTAGCACTGGCCCTGGAGGCCAAAGCCAGCCACCGAGAGCTCACCTCCAGGCTGCTGGCTGACCTTTGTGGGCCTGTTTTATCCCACGGTGACATGGAAAAGTCATTTGACAAACTCCTCAGAGAGTTGCCTGATTTGGTCCTAGACACACCTGGGGCTGCTCAGGTGAGTGTTTGGAGACAAATGTGTGTATACTTATTCCCCAGATAGCAACTTATTCTGTTTGTGTGTTTTCTAGTTACTTGTTTCTTGAGGATATGAGTCCAAACTAGGTCTTTGCAGTTAAACAAAAGAACTTCAGTTATAATTCTGGCTTTCAGCGATAATTACAGCAAGATAATCGAGATAAAACAAGTGGTAAAGGACATTTAACAAACTGACTTCCTGAAGAATAATTATTTCAAGTCAGTCCCTTTAAAGAAGATAACAGTTTTAACACTCGTCAACTAGAAGTATGCTTTTTGTTTGAAGTGTTAACATAGCTTGTGGTTGAGCACAGGGGAACAACGCTGTGGGGTTTTTCTTTTCTTTTTCTTTTTTTTTCTTTTTTTTTCTTGTGTGTTGGTGTGCGAGAGAGAGCCGGTGTGTTTTTTAGAGCTCTTTCCCTTTCGGCCTGCACAGACATGAGATCTGTGGCTATTGTCTAACCGTGCTCACAAAAAGCAAGCTCAGCAAAGGACGCTAAAAGGGTTATTCTGCGTACTTCCGCCCGCACCCCTCCTCTCGCCATCTCATTGGGTCTCGCTGGTCATGTCTGTCCCACTCTCCAAATTCTCAGTGGGTTTAAAGGGGCATTATGATAGCGCCCTGCCCCCACTTCCTTCCCTTCGTGCTTTCGCTCTCTCAGTTTCACACACAAGCGCACACACGCCCCCTTACTCCTCATTTGCCTGTCGGTCTAGACACAGCAGTGGGTCAGCTGAGATGTAGCTGCCTCTTGTCTGTACAGGAACAATGAGCAACAGTGAGCCCAGGCTTTGTGGAGGCCAGAAGAGCAAAGGCAGCTCTTTCATTTTCGTCATACACGTGCTCACACTACTGTAAACAAAGAGACACGTGCAAGTGAAGCAACAGTCAGTCATCTGTCCAGTCAGTGTTTTTGTGGGGCCTCCAAACTGAAGCTTGTAAACTACGAATAATCTTATTGTTGCAGGCTGTTGAAAGCCGACTTTATTTATGCCGAAAATAAATGACCAGTCAATCATATCTCCTGATTTAGTGGGTTAGCAGCTCTAAGAAACAGGAACATGGTGCAAGAGTGTTTAAAATTATTTGCTTTTTTCCCATCTTTGTATCTCTCTTTTAGTTGGTGGGTCAATTCATTGCACGAGCTGTAAGTGACCAAATATTATCCAAGACCTACATCGAAGGCTACAAAGGAAAAGTTGACTGTGAATATGCAAGGTATGTCGTTCTTGGACTCCACCACAATAGCTTAGCATGATGAAACAAGGAGTTTTATTCTTTCTCCCTTTAAATAATCTCTTCTAATTTGCTAGCCTTAGCAAACAGAAGGTTTGTGGCAGTAGGTGGGGAGCTGTTGGCCTGGTATTACCACATTAGGAACATTTCTCTGCCGTCAGAAACAGAGCGATTAATCTGGCGAGTCTGAAGCTTTTGGCTCACAGAGATTACTTGTTCATACACTGACCTCATTATTTTAAACGTTGACCATGTTAAATATGAGCACCCAACTATAAATAATAATGAGAAGCGTAATAATTTCTGTTGAAAGGATCAGGGTACAAGTTAAGTTTGTATTTTAGCTATACCATGTGTACTTCAATACGAAAAACTGTATACAAAATCTGTATTTCAGATTTTGGGTTAGATCAAAGTTTGCTAAATAAATAGGCAGTAAATATTTTACAAAAATTTTCTTTGGGTTTTACTCTGGAGCTCGAATAAAATGATAGCAAAAAAACAAAACTTTTTTGCTTTCTGTCTCAGAAAATAAATTTGTATAAATCTCTTGAAACTCATAATATTTGCCAGCTGTAGCCTATGTGGGGTAATAGTTAGGATAGACGGTTGAAAATTTATTTTTTAATTATTATTTTTTTTAAATGGCACAAAGATGTCCAAATCATTAACTTTGTTTTTAAAAAGTTCATGGAGTCAAAAAGGAATAAGTTTGTTTTGTGTTTTTTCACAGAAATTAAAGATGTCTTCATATATAGCCAGATCTTTTAGCAATAAACTGATTTTAAACCCACAATAGGTTGCTTTTATTATATTGCTTTAATGGTTAGTTACATGTTTGTCTGCACCATTTGCATTTTGAGAGATCAGGGTAATTATAGCTGTTGGAATAATGCAATAAGTCAATGTGATTCATGAGAAAAGAGGATTTAGTTTAGCCTTGTGATCAGCTGTTCTTGTTGTCCTCTAATTGGAGAGCAGCAGGTTAACACCAACAGTATTGTTTAAAACGTTTTTGCCAGTGATGTGAGGATGCTTTGAAAAATATTGCCAATTATATTGTTTATCTAGAAACTGAATAAAAGTGTGCATTTATAAAAAAGGACAACAAAACAATATCTAATAAAAATAAAATGTTGGGATCATGATTCGCTTTTGAAACTGCACCAGTTCTCACAGTGTACAAGGTGTTTGGGGCAGGTTGGTTGAATGAAGGCTGTCTCAGTGCCCATGTTTTTATGTAATCCCAGACTGACTCTTGTTTTTTGTGATCAGGGCTCTGTTAGGACCAGACCATCTGTTGCAGGAATTTTTTTTTTTTTGTTTTTTCTTCTTCTTGTTAAGAGTTTGTACCTCATGTTCCCTGTGTAATTTGTGTCTAAGAATGCAAATGTCCAATTTTCCTTGCTAGCTTGCTATTTGGAGAAATGTAGATTGAGGGTAGAGCATTTAAAGTTCCCAATGAGGAAGTGTGCATCATGTGTGTTGCCTCCAGCACACTCTACTCAGGCACCACCTCTCTTAAACATTACAAGCAACTCTCCAAAACAAGGAGATAAAAATTTAGGTTAAAGTTTTATAAACCTTGTGTGTATCGCTTTCTTCTCAGGGCGGCTCTGGACCGAGCAGCTGTGCTACTGAAGATGAGTATGGGTGGGCTTCGCATAGATAGCCAATGGGGGACAGGTGGAGGCCAGCAACCAGTCATACAGCTCATCAAAGAGGTAGGTTATATGAAGCAGAATCAAGTACACTCTGAAATGAAAGCAGTTTTTCTGAATTGTAATTGGTTCTTATTATAAAGCTCGAATAAAATTGAAGCAGCACTGTACAGTCTTCATCATGTATTTGGGGGGTTGTAGAACTTCTTCCTAAAACGCAAACCGTGCCAGGTTGATGAACCGGTCCTGCCTGGTCTCGTTGTTGTTTTCAAAATAGCAGTCATATGTGGGAGAAACGTTAAGAGGTCTGAAAGCGAGGAATTGGTGAAGTAAAAGTATCCCAAAAAAACTTTTTACAGCTTTTGAGCAGTTGTGTGTAAAATATGTCTGTTTTCATCACTTTCAAGTGAAATTGGAAAGCAGATGGCAGCAGACTTGTTTTGTTTTTTTTGTTTTGTTTTTTTTTTTGTTTTTTTTTCTTTGTGTAGCTCTTTGTTACTGTATGGATATTGCCATAACAAAAATTCTCATTTGTATTCTGTCATGCCAGATGAACCTTCTTCTGAAGGAGTACATCCTTTCTGGTGACAGCAAGGAGGCTGAGCGATGTCTCAGAGATCTTGAGGTTCCCCATTTCCATCACGAGTTTGCCTATGAGGTAAATTCATGGCTACATTTGATGTAGCAGCAGACACATTAAATGCAGTCTAAATGTAAAATGTTATAAAACTACTGAAACATTTTATCTGTTTTGAGGAGATTTCTTTAGCTTTACACCCTTAATGTTGCATTGTGTGGTCTTCAGTTAAATTAAAAGCTGTTAGTACTCTGAGTATTAACACAAGATTGTGAATGTTTCTCGCAGGCGATAGTGATGGTGTTGGAGTCTAATGGAGAGAAAACTTTCAAAATGGTTCTGCAGCTACTCAAGTCACTCTCTGTGTCCTCCATCATTACTGTGGACCAAATGAGAAGGGTATGGTGCCACCTGGTGTGTGAATTATGCACTGCTTTTTTTTCTTTCCTTTTTTTGTAGCCCTGTAAAATGGTTGTCTTTTTCTTGTAGGGCTACCAAAGAGTTTACATGGACATCGCTGAGATCAACATTGATGTCCCTCGTGCATACTTTATCTTGGAGCAGTTTGTTGACAAGAGCTTCAGCATGGGAATCATTGATGTAAAGTTGAGGGATCTCTGTCCCTGTCGGTAAGCACGCTGGTTTTCACACACATCTGACACTCGTCTCCAGAGATGTGCTTCTGTTTTTGTTAATCATGTTGTTGCTCTCATCTTCTCTCAGGGGCCGTAAGAGGTATGTCAGCGAGGGAGACGGTGGTGTTGTCAAACTTGAAAGCTACTGAGAAGACTTTGTGTGCCAGATTACCCCAAAAAACATAAAGCTACTTTTTTTACTTGCATATTTTTCAAAGTACCTGAAAAATGGTTTTTCTCCTTTCTAATGGTCAAAAGAAGGTACATTTCCAAAATTGAGGTAAGGGTAATTTAAAAAAAAAAAATGCACTTGTGATTGAAACTAAAGTAGATCACTCTCTCCAAGGTGTTTCAATATAAACATTTACATAAGCTAGCTCTTAAAGTGCCACACCTCTCCGTGTCAGTCATTCCACATTGTTTTGTACAGTATTTTCTTGTTTTCACTGCCACTCCTTTTGTGTTTTCTAGAAAGCAGTGTTTGTATCGACATGACTGGTTTATGTCAAGAGCTTTATAAAAATGTATTAAAAAAAAATAAAATAAAAGGGAGTTTGTTGGTTCAATGCAATACTGGCTTCCAAACTAGCTGCTGTTTCTATGCTGTGCTAGGTTTTCAGTCTTTAATCACACATCCGTGGCATGAGTTCTGTGCAAAAGCGAATACCAATCAGGTAACTTCACAAAGTGGTGTGTTAAGAGTGTTTATTTTTATATTTGGGGAATAAGGAGTGTGAGAGACACCCTGACGTTCCTTGATTGTTGATTAAATCACTATGAAATCATTTCATCTGTTTTTGTCTGTTTAACACACAGTACTAACTGCATACTGCAACTTAAATAAGCAGTTATCTGAAAGATATAATAATAATAATAATAATAATAATAATATAACACTTTAAAGTAGTACCTAAGTAGCTCACTACCCCTACTGGCAAGTAACAGATATAATCTTTGCTAATTCCATGCTATAGATCATTCAACAATAACCACAGAACAGCAAGACTTTCAAAAGGGACAAAGAGGGATTAAACACTTTTTTTTTTTTTAACTCTGTAACGCCAGATTCCCTCCAAGTCCATACAAATACATTCCAGTGCTTGGAATCAGTGTGTTTGCTTGATCCATCTGAAGGACTTTTGCCAGTTTAGGCATTTGTTTTTTTCCAATCCTTCACTGGGTATCTACTGTAGTTGCTCCTTCATTGCCAGTTCCTGTTGTTTAACAGCCTCTTGAGCCTCCATTTGCATTTTCTCCAGTTTCTCAAGGGTGACTGATTTGAGTGGGAGCAGCTTTGGCTTACACAAAACCATAGTAGGGACATCTTCCATGGAGAGCTGTCCTGTGAGGTGCATTCAAACAATCCACAAATGATTAAATTTTAATTTTAATTTAAGCATAAATGAAAATATTATGTAAAAACCTAGCATGTCTGCTATTTCTCATAAAAGTCTGCAGCACATTAGCTGTGAGAAATGTTCTCTTTACACTTTAACCTTTATAGTACTGCAAACAGAGCTACTGTTCTATTTAAAGGAGTTTCAAATATACGATGCTACATCTATAAACTTATATCTTTTCAACCACTCCGGAAGAATTCAACAATATTTTTGATATCTGGTCAACTAGTTACCAATCTGGCATCTTACACATCTGATTGTGAGCCACTGAACAGCTTGTTCTTACTAACAACCCGTACACCTTTAACTAAAGAAAAGCAATATTGTCCCAAATGTTGACCCGAATTATATTTTTAAGCCAGAAAAGACTTTCAGGAGTGACCACAGAGCATATCTTGATTAAATCTCCAAGCTATTGTGAAATTTCAGTTCACTTCACGTGTTTTCTTGAGAGACACAAACAACCTTTTGTAACTACTGCTGTCCACATAGCTTTGGTACAAACCTTGTTTAGGCAGAACTTCTCTGAATATTGATTTGACCTCTGGCATGGTGTCCTCTGAGTGCTCGCTGAAAGGTAAGCATATTTGGGCATTTCACGACTTTTTGACACATATTCATAAATTCCGAATGGTTTTTGCATCATTAAATGCTCTCCGCTCGAGAGGGAATGCAAAATTCAAGGAGCCTGTTAAGTTTTCTAGTGGGTATTACATAGTTTATAATAAAGTGGTCAGAAGGTTAGCCACAGGTCAGTACACAGTACTAGCTAGCTAGCTACACTAACGATAGCTTTGCTTTTAGCGAACGCTCTCTAATCCAAAGACACAATGTCTCACCAATGCACAACAGTATAAACAAATCAATACTATTCATCCACTCGGGCATGTGTAAAATGGAAATCTTTTTCTCACCTTCAGCACCAGGTAAAGATTACAGTTGTCAAGCCAACGCGTCCGCAAGAATCACGTGATTTTCTTCTGTTGTCTATTTAATTTGAACAGTGTTTTACTGGCACCTATAGGCAGCTAGCAGAATAGCAAAACTCAATAACTTGAATAATGTTTGACGCTATGAAGCAGGCTTTACAGGGTCATTGAGCGTCTTTTTGTACTTTTATTTTTGGACATAACATGTGTATGGATGAGAGAGACACATGTGTGACAGTGTAGCTGTAAGGAGCAGAGGTAGATGAGTTTAAGCATATTGGAGACAAAGTTATAGAGACAAGACTGCTGCCAGGCAGGAGTAAAGAAAAGAAGACCAGAAGATTTGTTGATGTAGTGAAGGAGGACATAGTTGGTGTGACAGAAGAGGATGCTAGGCGTAGGATGTGATGGAGGCAGATGATCCACTATGGTGAACCATAAAGGGACCTGCCAGAGAAGGAAAATAATTATGTGCACTTATTGCACTGATATAGGTTGGTAATGTTTCTGTATATGCAGAGAGATGGCTTCTGCTTGGCTTGAAAATAGCTAAAGGGTGTGTCGAGTACTCACATTTTTAAACAAAAAATATTAGATCTGTCAGGGGAAATTACTGCAGATGAAAAGCATTATTTCACCTTCAGAGTTTTGTATATATTTCAAGTATTTTATATATGTTTCAGTGGGATATAAAAAATGAGTACCTTAAAATACAATTTTGAATGAATACTTGACAGCGTTATTAGTTTGTAGTATAACCACTCTCAAGTACGGATGTCATGGTTGCAACAAATATATAGATGATTTTGTCCGTGCATAATCTCTTTCTTCTTATTTTTTATTGCCACAATAAACATGAAGTGAAAATATGTTCTAGAATGATCTACTCTCACTTAGGATCTATATGAAACTAAAAATATTTTTAGAGCTAGACAAGTTGTTTGATATATACAACACAAAAACTCAACACAACGATGGGTTTTGGATCTTTTATAAACTGCTCAAAAAAATAAAGGGAATACTTAAACAACACAATGTAAATTAGGGCCCGACGTCCACAGGTGTTAGCACATTCAACTTTGTAAAAAAAAAAAGTATTTAATAAGAATATTTCATTCATTCTGATCTGGGATGTCTTATTTTTGTGTTCCCTTTATTTTTTTATTTTATTTTTTGAGCAGTGTATTTCCACTGTCATCTGTAAATTGTATTCACTGTAAATTAAATATGTAAAGATAACAAACTGTATATAAAACATGGACATGACCACTGGTTTTTGTACTCCCCATTATGAAAGCTAACATAAGCATTTTGTCTGCTGCCATGTTATTGTTTTTGAAGCCAGAAGTTATCATATAGAATGAAAGGGTGGCATTATCAGTCCCATCCATAACTGTGTGGCCTCTGCCCCCTCGCATCACTAGTAAGTTATTGCAGTAACAATCACACTCATGTTAATTATTTGGTTAACAGTAGCTCCGTAGTGGATCTACAGCAATTGCACTAGAAATGGTTTTGTGGGGCATGGGCTTATGCAATTCGGAATGTTTGGATTAACCCCCATATGTCTAAATTAGACTAAAAAAGAGGCAATTTTTTAGCTTGTGCAACAAGGTTTAAAAGCATCAGCTCAGTCAAAGATTGCAAAACAAACTGCAGCCTTTATATATTCTGGATTCACAAGTATCCTAGTGTTTGGTGAGTTCATTAACCCATTTCTGCAGAGAAAGTCTCTCATATATTGTGCACTAAGCCATAACTACAGATATTTTTGCACCTTTATAGCTCTGACTATATTTCTCTGTGATTGTACCATGCTTGTATTGTTTATTATGCAGATGGGTTCATGATGTGGTTTAAATTAGATTGCTGATGCTTGAATCTGTCTTGTATTTGTAAAGGTGGCCCAGTGTATAGGTTATAATTATAGAATTGCCTGTTGTAGTACTGTTTTAAATGTACATTGAACAATTTTATTTATTCATTGGATTTTATTTTGCATCTATTTTGCAAGTCTACACATTTTGCTGTGTGTATTTTAACATGGGAGCGAATAACTTTTGGACACAGCCCCAAGTGGTTGCAGGTTTTTTTTTTTTTTACACTTATGAGGGGGCGTTTTCAGGAGGGGGCGTTTTCAGGAGCTGAAAACTCAGAAAACTTTCATAAGTGTAAAAAAAGAAGAAGAGACATGACATAAATTAGAAAACAAATCCGCTTGCCTTTTTAAGGACATTCATCTCTTTTTAGTTGTTTTTAGAATGTATTTGCACAGTTTTACAGTTAATAAAAGTCAGAGATTTGTATGAGTTCGTTTTCTTTTTTAATTTTCTTTTCAATGCATTGTTTTAATGCTCCGGTTTGTAATCAATCATTATTATTGTCTCAGATTGATTTTCACAGATAAATGTTTGTAAAATAATGGACGTTTGATTGCATTTCAAAGTCTCGTGATAACATTGGTTAGGCGTGTGAATGACGCAGTTTGGTGACCGGGGGAGGGAGGGGAACAGAGCAGCAGTGTAGGAAAAGAGGAGGAAGCAGCAAGGATGGCGGAGTCACACCTCTGAAGGTAAAGCAGTTATTTTAGTACATTAACATTGGACGTTTTTATCCCCACAGCACGGTAACGCATTGCTCTAGATGTAACGTACTTGTCAGCCTCTCGTTAAGGCGTGTGTAACAGCGATGTGTCATTTTGCGGTGGCGAGTACGAACGCACTCTTTTGTTCAGCTTCGGAATGGCCGCTGTTTTTCTCTGTTTTCTTTTTTCTCGGCTCATATTCACAACGGGAACGGCGCTTAGATTCAGCGTTACAGGTTGTCGGCTCTTCTGTGGCCTTGCGTGGCTGCTCGGGTCGGGATATCAGCTGCCTTCACGCCTTCACAGGATGTTCTCTTTGGGTATCTGCTACCCGTATGCACTCAGCTGGCTACAGCAGAGATTTCCCCCCCTTCGGTCGGGTCGGTCTACGTCCGACAGCCGCTCCGCTCGGGCCTGCGTTACACACACACACACACACACACACACCTCTGCTAATGATTAAGCTAAGCGCTGGGTGTGAGTATTAAGGGCAAATCTCGACACCCTCTCTGCACGGTCTAGCAAACACCCACCAATGGTCCTTTATTTCATTATGTGCTAATGACAGCTGTTTTGATTTTCCTTGTTTGGGAAAAAAAAGTACCGTTAGCTTGTAAGCTAAGTTGCTCGCTAGCTGACGGTAGCAATTTAGCAGTCTGGTATAACTGACGTTTGCCGTGCCGTTGACGCTCAGCTTAGCTGTTTTTATTTCCTGCCTTGTTGTCAGTCGTCTTAGCAGGTTGCTGTTTCTCCCAGTTTAGAAAAGACTTTGAGACGTGTATTATATGTCTTAGTTTTATAAGTGGCTTAGCTAACAGAAGACATTTTAGCTTACTCGAGTTGGTTTACGACAAATAGTTGTCTAGCTTGTGCAGTTAGGTTAACAGTCACAACGTAGCATTATTAGCGTCAAGGTGTTACACTCACATTACTGATAATACACTGTCATACCCATATTAGGTGTTCATATCATGGAAATTGGGTGATATTGAAATGCGACTTCTCGACCTGGTAGCTACCGTTTCTGTCGGTAGTCTGTTTCCAGGGTTTTGCCATTTGCACACGTAGCCTACATGACCCCCCTCAACCTAGTGGGGTCATGTGGAGTTCTGTTTAGTGGCAACTGCCACCTCACCCCTGTTGTGCAATTTTGCGTCCTTCTATCATACGGAGATTCTATATTGACAGGCCTCAACTTACTGTGAAGTACCAGCAAGCAGATGACTGAATATTTCTTGAATCTGACTCTGAAACATTTCTTTGCTTCGGACGTGCTTTATTGCATTCTCTAATTAGCTGATATATCGGCACATGTATCATCTGATCCTAAAGGGATTATAATGGACAAACAAGGGAGAACAGTTCCACTCATGCCTGAATGTACTGACATTAGCAGATGGGCCCAAGATATCCTTAATGGATAACTTCATTAGTCTATGTGGGAAGTTCAAATAGCACTTTATGGTGGTGTTGTGGTTGTGTTGATGGACAAATGCATTAGCTTTTTCTGCAAAACCTTGCTTGAGTTCAGCCTCATATTTACATTGGCTAAACAAGTAGTTTCAGCTTACACACAGTCACACATGAGCATATCAGTCAGTTGTGAAGGGTGATCTAAAGGCTCATCCATAATTTACCGTTCTGGTCAAACAGGTTTGGCTGAGTAGTTGCATAATTTCACATGAGTTATGTCCTTTGTTGACTTATTAGGTTTTCCAGTCATACGTATCTAGTTAAAATTGTCTTTCTTTTGTGGATTTTGTAGGGTTTAGCTAAGTAGTTGAACGATTGCTTAGATGGGGTTGTAGGCTTACTGCAATGTTAACACCCACTGGGCCATGTTTGCGTAGCAAGAGCAAGTCGGTTTGAGTTTATCCTTGGTACACTAGACTTTCTTGGTCTGACTAAGCACACCCAATACCACAGCATTAACAGTAACCTAGTTCTGACAACCGACCAAACCTTTTCCGTATGTGTGTGGTGTCTTCAGGTTGAACAGTCCCCCAAGAATTATGTTGTCATTTTACATGTTCTATGGCTTTTTCTTAGACCTCAGTATGTGTACAACATGTTTAGAATGAGGTGTAAAATAATAACAATAATCTCTGTGTATACTAGAGCCTTGGGGCTTACAGATGAGCCAAGTACCAAGTAAGGTTTCACTATGAGGATTAAGCCTGGGATATAGAACCTTTTGGTTACACATAACTCAGACCACATAACAACATATTAATTGCTAACCTCGTTGTGATTTGTCTGTTTTCAGTGTCTGCTTCCTGAATATGAATGCACTTTTTTCCCCCTGTTGTTTAAGAACAAATGAACCCTTATCCAAGTCTTTTTAGAAAGAGATTGTCTGCTGTAATGTGTTTATATTAACACAAAGGTACTATAGTGAGCCATGGGGTAACAGATGCTAAAAAAAAACTAGCTAGCTTATTGCTAACTGCTGACTGGGAAATTATGGCTCAGCAGGAAAGCTGCTCTGTAGCTACATCATAACCACAAACCCTTCTGAAACTCTACACCATAACCTGACGTGTACCTTCCTAGAAATGTAACTACACTTTGCGTCGATGCAGCAATATCTCTTGTGCATTTCTGGCTACTTTTTCACCGCAGGTTTTATATTTATCATTGAGAGAATAACAATCATTGTCTCAGTAATAAAAAAACAATAAGCATAACATCAATATAAGGAGTCACAGATTTCAGCAAATTGCTGGATGTAGATTACTGAAACTATCAGAACTGATGTGAGGGAATGTTCAAAGTGCAAAATTAGAGTGATGTACATAGAGAAGAAAAGTTACACTGATCATTCTACATGGTGTCTGAGGTTCTTTACTTTTAGGAGCACCTTGGGGGACCTATTGTTGTGACTTAGCACTATATAAATACAATTAGGTTGACTTGGATAGGATAGGACATTGTCTTACATGCTAAACCAGCTGAAGACCTACTCTGATATTAGTTTACAGTGGAGTGTTTTAATTTATGTAATATTTATTGTAATAAGCCTTAATAATATGTATATAATTTCTTCTGAGAGATTAATTTAAATGTTATTTGTTGAGAAAGTTTATGTTGAAAAAAAGTTTTCAAGTAACAGCAGTTTTCTCTAGATATCACTGATCTTTTTTTCATTCAATAAGATGACCTTATTTGATAAGTTATTTTTCTTTTTGGTGCAAAATGAGATTTCAGGCATATCAACACTGCCAGAAATGTTATCTTAAGGTGGAGTCAGTTTGCTATCAGTGTGTGATTCAAATGGTTCAAGTTGGCAATTGCATGCAATCTTTTTATGCTAATACAACAATTAACTGTGATAAATGGTCAAAAATCAAATATCTATTGCTATCACATATTTGTATCATTTATCAGAAATTCATATTGAACTGCTACATTTACACTCAACAACTTTCCTAATAAAAAGGATTATAACCAGAATACATCCAGCTCAAAGCCAGCTGAGTCGAGTCTCCTGGAAACTCATTCAGACTGGTGGTAACATATTGGCAATGTGTCTGCATTTATAGCTTAGATAGAAATTATTTGCAAACCTTTAGCAGTCTCACTTGAGTGATTGCAGTAAGTCTAAGTAAGACTGTGACTGTTTGCAGAAAGGTTGCCTCCTATCTGGCCACCTGTGCAGTTGCCTTGCGATCAAAAGTGGTTGTGATTGTGAAACACTCTCAAAATCTGAGCAACCATTCAGACACTACAGTATGCGAAAAAAAATTGATGCCATCACCAATTTTAGTAGATGCAGTGAGGTTGCTATCCTATTTTTACTTGTGAGTGAGCTGTTAGCTTGTTCTGAATTAGGAGGGTGCTTTGTCAAGCTGAGTGTGTTCAGATTTGTTTCCTTGTAGTTTCCTTGTAACAAAATGTAATATTGTTGGGCTAAAATTATCTCAGGATTGGTGGTGCACAAGAGTATTTTAATTTCTGTAATACATTATTGATATTTGGTGTCCCTGTATCGATAGGGTATTGGCAGTCGAAATATCAAAATCTCTCATATTTGTGTCAGTTTTTCTCCCACCCGTATTGGCTATAGCATATCCCCACTTGAAAGGTTGGTGTCACATATTTTCAGTCTTTAGTATTTGAATATATGTATTGCTGTTAGATTCTATTTATCATCATTTATCATTGTGCAGGAACCTAGCCAAGTGAGGGGCTTTTGAATGCTGCCTGCTAGAGCCAATGTTAAAATGATCCAAATTTAGCAGGACTCCAGTATTTATAGCCAACCATTACATTCATGCAAATAGGGACTTGCCTTAACCTAGTGGCTGAATATCTTGAATCTGTGGTAGAGCTGGGCGATATGAGATTTTTTCATATCACGATATGTTTTTTTCATTTCAGGCGATAACGATATCTATCACGATATAAGCCAAATAACTATATTTGTAAGATTTAAATGTGCCGTTGCTCACAAGTAAAATGTGAAATAATCAGCAGCTTGTTTTTATTTAAATATTTATTTCCCATAATAAGTTCAACAGGGTAGATGTACTTAAGGAACATGAGACTTTTTCAGATAAATAAAGGCAAATATTGCAAACTACACAAAAGGCAGCCGCTAAAGCGTTTAAGTTTCAAAATAGAACAAACGAAACAGACTAAACTGTCAATTCCACTTAGAAACAAAATATTAATTCTAAAAATAAATCTTAGTTTGTTTTACAGAAGAACAGACAAAACTGACTAACTTTTGTCAATATCAAATAAACTGAGAACTAAAAGGAAATTCTCAATCTCTCCTTGTTGTATAGCTTAGCTTTTCAAACAGTTACAGTTCTAGTCTGACAAAAGCCGAATGACGAATTAGCGCTTCCAGTCAGAGACTGAGGCTACGTCCACACGTACACGGGTATTTTTGAAAACGGAGATTTTCCGTTTTCGTTTTAAAAAATAATCCCGTCCACACATAAAGGCAGAAATGAAGGAAAACGCTGCTATGAACATGCCAAAGCAGCAGGTGGCGCTAATTCCTAACCGTGCAGAAATATTGGCCAATCAGAAGTCTAGAAGCCTCGGTGGGAAAAAGTAAACAAAGCTGCGGCATAGAAGCAGAACCGAGCCGTATGTGTGGAGAGACAGTAACTGTGTGTAAATGTAAGCATTTAAACACTGCAGAGAGTAGAATTAACAGTAACAGTATTGTAGAAATTCATTTCACCGAAACAATAACGTGGCGCACAGTGTGACGCATGCACCAGTTTATTGTATTTCCAGACTTGCTTTCGGCACAATTTACAGTGCACGCTACTCTGTTTTTTGTCAGACTTGAAATAGCCGAAATACCTTCACACTACGGAACTTCTATGGCTCTTCCGTTTGACAATCTCTCCGGCGTTGGAACCATCATCTGTTTTCTCTTCGGTCACGCTCGGTTGATTTTTCTAGTCGGCGCACTCATTTCCTCCATTACCCGCTGGCTGCTTCCCAAACAAACACACTTGCGGCTTGGCACTTGTGCTATACGTAACAAGTCACGCGACGTGACGCTGCGGCTGTGATTGGTTCGGCTCTGCGCTACTTAATTTGGATTGGCTGACCTTTTTTTTTTTCTTTTTTTTTTTTTTGGAGGACAAGAGCGGCGAGGTCTATCGCGATAGCTTAATTTCTCTATCGAGTAAAAGTTATATCGCGATACATATCGTTATCGTTCTATCGCCCAGCTCTAATCTGTGGTTGTTCAACAGCGCTCTTACCTGTTGGTGCTTCTTCTTAATGTTTTCTGTTATTATCCTTCTGAAGTGATAATGTATTTGCTCATTTAAATATTAAGCCACTTAGTGATTTTACAGAAACCACTGCATTTATTTGACACATACGAATCATAATACCCTTGTTTTGCTTAGGGAAATGTTTTACTGTCATTGCTACTGACAATGATGATACGATAATCACAAATTCAGGGTTTATCCTGCATACAAAGAATTTTGGTCCCACCAGAGAGGTTTTGGTCACTCCCAAAGGAAATGCTCCAGGATCTGAATAAAAATATTTTTGACTGTTTCATTCATTGAAGCATAAAATGCATTCTAGTTGATAAGATTGCCATAAATGAGACACAGTCTTTGCCTTATCTATGAGGCAACTGTTCTTTGGTGCTTAGTCCCAAGGACAAATTAAGCAGAATACCTATGAAATAAAAGTATATTTCTCCTTAGTTGACTGTATTCAGGTAAAATCAAGTGGAGCAAAGCTCAAAGGGAGGGGACAACATTGCTTTTCTCTCTTGGCTTCATTTTCGTTTTCTTTTACTTTTGTATGTAGCCTAAATGTTGGTCTTATGGAGCCAGGAGTTGCCCTAATCTCTTTCTTGTGCTTCAACTATATCAGCAAGAGACCAGCCAGTGCCTCGGACACGACTAACTCCACTATCAGCAGCAGAGCTTGTGGCATTCTGACCTTTGTCATCATATTCAGGATTGTTTTGGCAGCTGTCTTCCAAATATTTGGGGTTGATATTGGTTCATTTTTGGATTAAGGAGCATCCACAGTTGTACTGGAATTTCATTTCCAGTAATGTGACAAGTTACCTTAAACTCTTTCTTTATCAGCACACACATGGTGAACCAAAAAAAGCAAAGCAAAGGAGTGGAGAAAAATCAGAGAAAGTTTTCTCCATTCATTTGGATGTAGCAGGAGAAATGTTTTGTTACACATTCACGTGACTTCTTCAGTCTCAGTTCACTGTAGGTTTCCCTAACCTTATAAACAGTACTTTTGCATAATGACGACAACTAGCACCACTGACTAACAGTGAGCCATGAGCTCAGTTTCACGATCATTACTATGCAAATAGTCGTGACCACTGATCAATGCTCATGTCTACCATTCGCAGAGACGAGAGAAACAGATTTAAATGAAAGCAGAATGCATTGGACTCTTAACTGCACTGATTTGAAATCAGTGTGCATATTGTGTGCATAACATACAACAACTCTTATAAGTCTATAACTGCATTCAAATCTATACAGATGGTTTTTTTTTTTTTTTTTTACTTGCAGTTTGTTATAGCCATAAAGAAGTAAAAGGACAGGTACGGAGAGTACAACCATAAAAGGAAGTTGCTTGCACAGTTTGGTTTACATTGCTCTAGGAGTTGGACTGGCCTGGGTATTCTCATTTTCTTTAAATAATTATGTAGTACACAGGTATGCCTGTTAGAGACAGTATTAGCTGTTTAACTTATTTATGACAGGCAAAAAGAGCAGTGGATACATCATTTTATTATTTACAGAAACACACTACAAGGCTTTCTCTCATGTAAGGGGTGCTACTATTGACCAAACATTTCTTTTACCCAAAAGGTCATATGACCTGTTGTTGTGGGAACTTCATGCTTTGAAAACCACTTCTAAAGATTACTCTCAGCAGTCCTAACCTTTTCACTTAGCTCTGATCCTGAGCCAAACCTGCCTCTCTTTTTGCTGCAGCTTAGCCTGTACTAGTGCTGGAGAGCTTACACAGTCATCAAGGTGCATCAGCAAGAGGCTAAACAAAGACGGCTGCCAGAGAGAGGCTGTCTTAGTTTGTCACATAAAGATCCAAAGGACTGTGTTTTGTCTGGGAGTATTTGAGACAAGTACCACACATGTATATTCTTTAACATCCCTTCTTGTTTGCTCTGGACATCTAGGGCATAAGTATTGCCTCAGGAGTCAATATGATCATTTTGTTGTAAATTTTGTATGGGGTGGTTAAGTGGGGTGTTAGACTTAGAACAATGCAATGTTTGTTTTGTAGTTGGTGTGAGGTTATGCTTGAGTGAATTAAACAGATTTCTTGATCTGGCAGAGCACACTCAATATCTTAATTATAATGACAGCAAATGAAACCTGTTAAATTAGGAGTTTTTTTTTAAGGAAGAATATTGTCAGTGTATCTTGTTTAAATGCCAGTGAAACACAATAAGAGAAATATGTTCCGGCAGTTTTCTAGCAATGTCGCATGTTCAGTACAACAATGAGTCTACTATAAGTAGTTAACTTAAGTGGGTAGATATCAGCTGAACAGCTAAAACAGTATAAAGTCAACATTTGCTGACTCTTGACTTGTTAACCGTAGAGCTGTAGTAGCATCCATCATCCTCCCCCCCTTGAATAAAACATTTCACCTATCTTACCCATCTCGCCTGACCTCTATTCCATACCGTTTTCACACAGCTGAGTTTTTCACTGACAGAAAAACCAGATGAAGAAAAAAGTCACAGCTCCAATCACATAAGTTGAGAGACTGGTCTGCAATCTCCTGGTAACCAGTTATGTCTGATTAAAAGATACGGAGGAGGTGGGTGGAGGGTTGCTCAACCGGGTTTGACTGGTTGCGTGAGGTTTCTGTGAAATTGACTAAGTATTCCTTACCATTGGCAAGTGGTTTCAGGAGGCTGCTTGCTGCTATCACCAAGTGAAATTGGTTGCAAAGAGCTATACGGTGCTGCACTGAAACCCTCTGTGCAATTGCTTTGGTCAGTAGGTTGCTGTGGTCACTTGTAGTTTGTATGAAATACACAAATATGTCTGAAAACATTTGCTGACCTTCAAGCGGTTGTGAAAGTGTGATACAAACTCGAAATGGACAGTTTTTTTCATTTAAAATAAAAGTCCTTAACACTCAAACCACCATGTTTCAAAAATTGCAACTTTTTACTTTGAGGGTGAGTGGTCTGAATTTCCTATTTGTATTACCCTCTTTTCAGTTCTTGCAAATTCACACACTGGCAGCCAGCAGCCTGCTGTCAGACGGTCTTGGAATACACGCTTCTCCCTAGCAGCCAGATGTTTTCAGGGGATCACTGCCTGGTTTCTAGACCTAGGTGACTAAGGCCTAATGAGATAAGATAGAAGAACATCTCAGTAGTCACATTAAGCTCTAATTCAAAAATCAGTACGGCAGTCAGAAATATCCTCCTGTTTTCTGTCAGTAGATGATGATAGTTCGCTACAGCTGCTTCACTCACATTAATTTCGTGCCTTTGCAAACCCAGACATCTCTGTGTTGCATGTGTTGATTCTATGGAGAAATGATAGTGAAGGCAGATCCAATTTATTAAACTTTCATAATGATGATAATGGTAATAATGATTTAATGCATTAAAGAGGAAATGTAATAAAAATTACCTATGCTATCGCTGCTCATTTTTACAATCTTTGATCTCAACATTGTCATATATCAGCACAACTCTAAGGAGCATGTTTACATTTTATTTTCTTTTTTTCCCCCCAGTTTTCATATACACATATTCTGATCTTTGCCCACTACAAGAGGACTAAAGATTTATTTTAAATGGTAATGAGAACTGCATTCTTTTAGTAGGAAACACTTTTAAGATTCATCATCAGAGTAGAAAATATTTCTAAACATTTTGTTCTTAGAAGTTCTTTCAAAAAGGGGTATTTCTTTTTGTCAGAACTGCCAGGAAAGAGTTAAAAGAAACAAAAATTGTAGGAGAAAGTGACTGACAGCTAGTTGAAATTTACTGTCAAAATCCAAAGTGTTATATTTGTAAAGTGTAAAAATTGCCAATTTAAACAAAATTTCTGTTTTTCTCCCACAGCAAATGTCGAAGGAATTTTAAAAGAAAAAAAAAAAACCTTCATTAACCTTTGCAACGGGAAAGAGCTTCCATCCGAAGGTCCTGGGATTGTGTGCTGTTCAAACACTTAAGCATGTGGCCTATGGATGCCACAATCCAGCTACTTCAAAGGATTTTTTCTCCCATGGCATTTTAACAAAGGGACAAAGTATCATAAGTATCCAAAAAGTCTTTGGATCCAAAGGCCTTTATTCCAAGGGTAATTGTAAATGTGTGGGCCTGCACAGGAATGTGTTTTTTAAAAGCCTCTTTGGCTGTCTGTCCTGTTTTTTTGGAATAAGTAACCTGACAAGAGAGACTCCCATGAGCAATCTTGTAGGTTCCCCGATAACGTCGACATGAGTAGTACTTTAGGTAAAGATAAAGAAACGAAAGAAAAGGACCCCAAAGGTGGTCCGGCCGGCTTAGTGAAGGATGGGGGCAAAGACCCGAAGACCAAAGGGAAAGATGCCAAAGAAGGAAAGAAGGACACCAGCAGCTCAACACCAGGTGTTGCCTTCTCCGTTGACAATACGATAAAGCGGCCAAACCCAGCAACAGGTACACGCAAGAAGTCCAGTAATGCAGAGGTGATCAAAGAGCTTAACAAATGTCGGGAGGAGAATTCGACGAGACTGGATTTGTCCAAGCGGTCCATTCACACTCTGCCCACTTCCATTAAGGAGTTGACACAGTTGACTGAACTCTACCTATACAGCAATAAGCTGCAGAGCCTGCCAGCTGAGGTGGGTTGCCTATCAGGCCTGGTCACTTTGGCCCTCAGTGAGAACTCCCTGACCAGTTTGCCTGACTCCCTGGACTCCCTGAAGAAGCTTCGAATGCTTGACCTCCGACATAACAAGCTAAGAGAGATACCACCAGTCGTCTATCGCTTGACATCTTTAACCACGCTGTACTTGCGCTTCAATCGCATTACAACAGTGGAGAAGGACATCCGAAACCTATCCAAACTCACCATGCTCAGCATTCGTGAGAACAAGATCAAACAGCTACCCGCTGAGATAGGTGAGTAAAATGGAAATGAATTTTTCAGGTGAAGGAAAGACAAAAGACAGCCTTTTTTCACTGACTGTAAGAAGATTCCAGTGTAAGGGAGTGATTGACCATGGATTTGAAATATTTAGCTGTATTAATTTTCAATCAGGGTGTACGTTGTGATGGCCATTTTTTTTTTAATGTATATGATTCTACAACACCCCTATACACAGTCTCCTTCAGCTCCAACAGTACTACATAGACCATTACTAAAGTCCAAAATCCCAAACTAATAACAGCGTTGTAATTGTCAATGTTCTCTCTAACGTACTGTAGTCCCTTGCATTTAAAAATTGTTGCTGTTAACTTGGCTGTTCCAATTCGGGGGGAAAAAAAAAATCTGTTCTGGACACTTAAATCTGTATTTTAATTCTCTTTATGTGGAATGAGACAAAAGGCTTAGAAGTTGTCAGTGAGGCCAGTGTATAATATTGAAAACACCCTTGTTGAATTAGTAGTTTTTGTATTTTGTATGCATCTTCCTGCAGGGGAGCTATGCAGCCTCATTACTCTGGACGTTGCCCATAACCAGTTGGAACACCTACCGAGGGAGATTGGAAATTGCACACAGATAACTAACCTCGACTTGCAGCACAATGAGCTCTTGGACCTCCCAGAGACTATAGGTAATATAACTATATCATTTGTATTCATCAGTTTGTATTTTTGTTAAAGCTTTTTTTAATTTGTTTTATTTCCCCCCAAAACCTTGTGAATCCAGCTACATTTAATAATGATACAAAAAGACTGCAAAAATGTTTTTGGTTACTATTTCAGGAAACTTGGCAAGCATAAATCGCTTAGGTCTGAGGTACAATAGATTGTCAGCTATTCCCAGATCTTTAGCGCTATGTCGAGAACTGGAGGAGCTAAATCTTGAAAACAACAACATTTCAGTGTTGCCAGAGGTAAGTAGACCATGGATTTTTATCACAAATGTAATATGATATGTTTGTGGTCTACTTGTGAATATATCCAGTGTAAAACCCAAACGCATATACCAACAGCCTTGTCCTGCTCATATGATTCCTGCCATGCTACTGTTTCTGTATTTGGTCAGGGTCTGCTGTCAAGTTTGGTCAATCTGACGAGTTTAACACTGGCAAGAAACTGCTTCCAGTCGTACCCTGTGGGTGGGCCATCCCAGTTCTCAACCATTTACTCTCTCAACATGGAGCACAACCGTATCAACAAGATACCCTTTGGCATCTTTTCCAGGGCAAAAGTGTTAAGCAAGCTTAACATGAAGGTATAGTTACACGCTTGTAATACAATATACAATTAATATCTTTTGGTTAAATTATCTCCATTTTATCTGCTGTTGTTTTATTTTTGCCAAAGTCTGGTGGTAGTAAGGTATCACAAGAGGATAAAACGGGTGAATATTAAGCCTGGTTTTTACCGCAGACATATTTGACTTGTCGTAAAAAGAAAGGTCCAGGTGGACAATGGCTCTGCTATTGTCAAGTGTTCCAGTAAGCTGTGACTGTGAGCCAGCATGAGCAATACTAGGAGGCTGAAACTGAGGGAGCTAAATTGAATTTGAACATTATTGAATCTGTGCTGTGACATGTTAAAATATCTTCAGAGAAGAAAAACCACAGGAACATCAGGTATTGAACTGAAGCTTTGTTATACCTGAGCAATACGGAGTCACATACAAAAAGTTATGCACTCCTGTGAATTCATAGAAAATTTTGATATTTAACAAAGCAACAAATCAACATTCTGCACTTTTGGAAAGTTTGTTTTTACAGTAGTTCTAATAAAAGTGAGGTAGAACGATAAAAGTTCATGGAATCATTAAATAGATCGAAGTCAAATATCTGTTACGTGGAAAAAAACACACGGTGAGTACTCTTAAAGTGTCATTTCAAAAAAATATGTTTTATTGTAAGAAGCATATCTAATGTAATCCATCAGTCTGCTCACTCTATTTTGTTGACTCACTGAATTGTCAGTTATATTGCTAATAACGCTTTTCCTTTGTCTTCGCTCAGGACAACCAGTTAACAGCACTGCCTTTGGATTTTGGTACATGGACTAGCATGGTTGAACTTAACCTGGCCACCAATCAGCTGACTAAGATCCCAGAGGATATCTGTGGTCTTGCTTCTCTGGAGGTGAGTCTTTCATACATAAATGTTGGGTGATTTTTTTTTTTTATATTTTTTTTTTCAGTATCTCAGCACAATATCTAAGAGATGATATTTGGTACAGATTTATAATAAATTATGAACATTGGGAACTTATCTTTGAGGCTAGTGATTTATTAAATAAACTCATATCAGCCACTGTTGCTTTTTCTGGGTTTATTTTTTGGTTTAATTGTGATGTTTAATTGTTTAATTCTGTGAATCATTATATTTAATAGTGCCAAGCTGTCTGATTGTTCCTTATTTAAAAAAACCCTCATTGTCTTCACAGGTGTTAATATTGTCCAATAATCTTCTCAAGAAGTTACCACATGGTATTGGGAATTTGAGAAAGTTAAGGGAGCTTGACTTGGAGGAAAACAAGTTGGAATGTCTACCTAATGAAATCGCTTATCTGAAAGATTTACAGGTAAGCCTACCATTGCTAAAATTGTCTGGTTGCTCTGATTTCTGTTGTATATGAATCAGAATCAGTTGTTTTAACAATCTTAAAAACTGAGATCCTAATCCTTTATCATAGAAATCACTTTAGATTTAAGGAGCAGATACAGCACAGCCTGTCTACACATTAGATAATCATCCACAGTTGGTCTCCAGCTGGTAAATGCTGTGGCATACAGTGGAATCAGAAGCCTTTTTACAGTTTCATTGTGCTGTCTCTACCTTCGTTTCAGAAACTGGTGTTGACAAATAATCAGCTGACTATGTTACCCAGAGGAATCGGCCACCTCCTCAACCTGACTCATCTGGGTTTGGGGGAGAACCAGCTGCAACACCTTCCGGAGGAGATTGGTCAGTACTCCTCTTATACCCATTCTGAAAATCTCCTTTATGACAAAGAAAATACATGTAACCATTATTTTTTTCCATAAAGGCTAAGCGTAACCATTAGAGTTCAAGAGCTTAACAGTCCACAGTATGTGCCACCTCTGACCCTTCCTCCCAGTGACTGGACCAATCTGGATAGCTTTGTTAGTGTTGCGTTAAGCCAGAGATTAAAATGAGTGGGGAAAGAAGATAAGGTTAGTGTATTTTTAGAGTGTTTAGGCAGAGAGAAGAAGTAGGTTATAGATGTGGTATAGAGGTATTTGGATTTTCTTTTGAAGCAGTAACAGTGCAACATTTATAGTTTGTAAGACTTAAAATTTGTATAGCTAATGAAAATTGGAGGTTTGCCCATAGTGTAGCAGTCTTTCCTTACCATCTTAATGGCCATTAATGATTTTTTCTGAGCTTGGTTTAATTTGGCCTTTCTAATATGAATGAATTATGTTGTTGCCCTTCATATTCACTAACATGTGAAGCCTTTCAAAAGGACACTAACTGGCAGTTTGTATTATTACTAGTTGCAGCATTAGGTATCATGATCAGTAAAGTTTATTGCAAAACATTACAAGGTAACCTCTTGCAATATAAATAAAATACTTTTATTCTTGACGTGGTAGTTACTACAGCAGCTTTGCACAGTTTCATTCTTAATAATCCTGGATTATCTTTAACTGCACTTAGGTGCCCTGCTTTTAGCCCAAGTTTATTCTCATTGGCTGTCTCTTTGAACAATAGATTGGTGATGCTGTTTTGCTCAGAGCCAGGGGTGTCTAGCGGAGATGACCAGAACCTAATCTGACCTGAGCTTTTGGCTCGCTGGAATTAATTGCACTTATGCGTACCTCATTTGCTATTTCATGAGTGCTTAAAGTGCATCAAATCTAATATACTAAATAAAGGAGCTATCATTGAAAAAAAATTATTTTATTGACACAGTTTCCCTGGATGACAGTATACGCTTCAACTAACACTGCATAATGTCTGTCCTCAGGCACACTGGAGAACTTGGAGGAACTGTACCTCAACGACAACCCCAACCTGCACAGCCTTCCATTTGAGCTGGCCCTCTGCAGTAAACTGTCCATCATGAGCATAGAGAACTGTCCCCTCACCCATCTGCCACCCCAGATTGTCGCAGGAGGCCCTTCCTTCATCATTCAGTTCCTCAAGATGCAGGGACCATACCGTGCCATGGTCTGAGCCAAGAGCAGCTCAATGCCAGTCCTGATTAACTGCAAACCCTCCACTTGCTCTGCACCCTTTTGCCTGCCCACCCTCATTATGTGTATCATACACTGTAAAGAAAACACACTCGTCACAACAGGTGTCGGTGGGGCAAATAAAAAGAGGATACTGAGGAGGAAAATGTTTCTTTTTATCATCCTTGGGCAGAAGCAAAGCAAACCTTTGGAGACTTGACTTCTGTGTTTCTCCAGTTTATCACGGTCATTTTAGGACGCCAGTCCATCACCCGTAACTCGTCTTTCATTCCGAATCATACAAGAGGAATTATTTCCATCTATTTGCCAAAACTGAAGATATATAAAGTTATATATATTGAGTAACTGTGAGCTAAGTGGCAAGTCTTTCAACCATATAAACCATGCTCCCATTGCCAATGTATTTACGGTAATTACAAGCATCTATTATGTGAGCAAGGATACAATTGTATGCAAAAACAAACAAAGTCTTTGGAACTTTTAATTTACTGCTGCTGCCGTGATTTTTAATGTCATCTTGTTATATATTCTTTTGACTTTCCCATTTTTAAAACCTTTTTTTAAAACATCATCTTCCCTTGACATAAATTGTGTTAATTGCTTCTTGACTATAGAGAACAAAGGTCTAATGATGGTGTTCTTTTTTTTTTTTTTTTTTTTTTTTTTTTGGCATTTTGTTTTGTTTTCTTTTTTTAACCTCTTAATTTTTTTTTTAAATGTGCCTATGTCTAGAGTGAACCAGTGGTTTATTTCTAAACACGGTTGACCACAAGAGTACAAAGACATAAATTATTTCGGTAACTTTTATTTTTTAAATTACTGCTTTTACTTTTTGTTTTTACTTTTTTAGGGTCTTTTTTTTTAAATAAATAGCAGCAGGAGATAGTAAATGCATACATAGAGAAATGCCAATCACACATGCTTGAAAAATAGAAGCAACTTGGACTTTTCTCCAAAACAGGCAGTGCTGTGGGCCCTGTCTATATTGATTTTATGTGACAAAAAGGTATTGAGAAACATCAGCGCATACATAGGTGATGGGATAAATGATGTTTTTATATATTAATACAAATACTGGTTGTTGCCTTGAGTGCAATTTTTAGTTATGTTTACTTGTTTGATATTATCTTCAGTGTTGGGTTGCATAGCTGTCATCCAGTTGATCATTGACCAACATATCAAGCGTTTTTAAAAGACGTTTTGAGCTTCTGGAGCAAGTGGTGAGTGTATGAGAGTTTAAAAAAAAGAAAAGAAAAACATTTATAATAAAACATTGGCCGGTAACTTCTTGAAAGTTCTTTCTTTTTTCTTTTTAAAAAATGTCTTTAATTTTCTGTAGTTTGTTTTCACAGGGTCGAGTTAAGAATCTTAATAGCATCATGCAAACTATTCCCTTGATTTGTATTGATTTGTAACTTAATTTTTTTTAAAGATATCTTTGTTGTCCCACACTGTCCCAGCAATGCTGCTGCTTGTATGCACTTTTTATTTGCATTCTCTATATTAAGACAAAAAAAAAAATCAGTAGTCTCTCATTGATTATTTTTGAATGGGGGCATTTTGTTTCAGAAGTATTTTATTTGTTAAACGGTTGTAAATTTGTATCAATTAAATATAAATGCTGAGTTTCACTGGCTCAAAATAAATGGAAACTTTCTTTGGGGAAGGTTTTCCTTTCAGTCGCAAAGGAACCTGCTCTCTTGAACTGTAAAAAAAAAAGGGTCTCTGGGTGTGAGACAGTTTTAATATTCACATATCCTGCTTTCTCTGTTGCAAGCATAACAGCTAACTGCAGTTCAAATGAGCCCAGTTTATTTTAAATCAATTTGTTTTGGGTTTTTTTTTTTTAATTCAAAATGATAAAATGTGCTTTCAGTTAGTATTATCTCCTGTGACTGTGCATTTTAAAAATCCAACAAAAGGAAATCAAACCAAACCTTTTTTGTTTCCTTAAGATGTTTTGCATCCCAATTCTATATTCAATCATGGATCTTTTTTTGTATTGACATGTGTGGGCCTACTTTCTCTGCAGCAGCTTGGTGTGTTTTAGTGGGTTGTGTTGACCACTCTTCTCAACAGGAAGCCCAAGTGACGTGAGCACCACAGCTCACGTTGGAGTTGGGTCGGGTCAGGGTTGGGGGAACAATGAAACGCTGCTTCTAATTTACCAGCAGAACCTGTTGCTGCTTTTCATGGACTTAAACATATGCTGTTCTGAGACAGAGGGAGCCGAGTAGGGCAGGAGAAGGGAAAACGATCCACTCCCAAGAACGATAGAGACTTCACTCGAAAACCTGACAAGGGACAAATCCACTGACCTTTTCGGTTAAGCATCAGGCCCGGTGGTTTTCACACAGATCAAATCGTTTGGACACAACGATGAGACAACACAAGGTGCATATTTGAGCTTAACGCAGTTACAGTACAAGACTGTCGGAAAAAGACAAAAAAAATTGTAAAAAGGGCTTTCTGTGTTCACGCTCAACAACACACCGGAGGCATTGCATTCCTGGGTTTTATATAAAAGCTTTGGAAGTTTCTTTTGTTTTGTGTGTGTATTTACTTTTAGCTGTAAACAATTGTGTGAAAAATGCCTTCAACGAGTACTCAAAAGTGAGATGTGCATTAGGTATGCAGCGTGAGCGCTGTGACCCATTTTTACATTCAGTCTCTCTGTTTTACTTTATTCATGTGCCATTTTGCAAGGCTGAGAATGCCAGGGTATGAAGAGACGAGATGATGGGAGGTGAGGCACGAACTGAGCGGGGCTGATCGACTGGAGAGCATTTATCAGATCGTGGAATGTAGTTTTAATGTTCTGAGGAGGAGATGGAGATCACTGACCTGTCCATTCAGTTCCAGGTGCTGACTTGTTGCTGCAGGTGGTGATGATGTATTGCGTACTGGTGCATCCAAAATAATTGGAGTATTTTGTTTATTTTTCTATCGTTTGTGATTTTAGGCCATCGAGAGCATCACAGAATCAGTCATTTTGCTCCTTTTGCTTTTTTGTTTCTGGATCATATGAATCGTCATTTTCTTGCCTTGTTATTTTGTACAGGAAACAAGCATGTTGAACACATATTTGACATGATTTGTCTGGGTCAGAATCGGGCGTTTTTGCATAGAAGATTTCGATTTAGTGGCTATTTGGTGTATCTGCAAATGCTCCCTTTTTGTATATTGCAAAGGGTGTCGAAGCATTGTGTGGCAATGCTTATCCTACTTAATCTACATTGACAAGCAGCCTTAATGGTCTTTTTTATGTGTTTGTTTGGCTATTCCTTGTGTCTATGGCCACTGACTGTACTTGATGACAAGCAACTGGTTGTTACAATGTAAATTTGGGTCTAGTTTCTTCTGTCTTATTTTTCCTTTTACTCTGTACAGTAATCTGACGTTATGGTAGGCTCAGTATTACAAAATCTGTAATGTGATGAGTTTTTCAAGAAAACAGAGAGCGCAATGGAAGATGATGCCATTATGCTACCAAGTGGATGTGCATTAGCTTACGTCTCCCTTGTCTTTGGCATTAAAAGGGAATTCCACCAACACTGACTTGCATTGTTATTTTGCGAAAGAACAACGTATTTATTTTTTTAATATCTTATCTCTGCAGTTATATCAGGTTTAATTCAGGAGTTTTGCAGAGAGACTAAACTTCATTTCTTAAAAATAAATCTATATTGAGATTAGGTAGTTTTGGACATGTTTTCAGAAACACAAAAATATTCCAGGTTTGTTTCCACATGAGGGAACATGGATTCATAATTACTCATCTTTTTTGTATATAAACCGAGTCAGCTTTGGTGGAATGGCCCTTTAATGTGAAGCTGTTCAATCTTTCCCAGTGCATACTTATCTGAATCGCACCCAGCCACTGACACATCCTCCTGTAGTATCTCCATACATTTACTTGACTGCCTTATGTGCACCAAGCAAAACCTTTATGACCGCTTGATTTAATCCACAAAAACAGTCATTTTTTTCTTTTATTTCCTTTTTACGCCAGTAAAGAGATGCGGGTCCTTGGACATAACAGATTTTGGATGAGTTGTTTCTTGACTGGACGAGCAGACGCAGACATGACTACCTCTATGTGAGTCTTCATTGCTAACCAGTGACCAAGATCCAGTCTGAGGTGTTTCCACCTGTGTACAGCTGTGTGTTTGAAACAGGAAATCTGGACCAGCAATTAAACAACAGTCTGTTTTACTAAGCACCCCCACCCCCCTCCGATGTTTTATTTGTTTGGATCTATATGCCTTTATTAAGCATTATTTGGCAATTGGAAAAGAAGAGAAATACACTGACTCTTGTGCTTGGTTGTAAATGACAAACTTAATCAATGCCGCCCCATTGTAAGAAAATTATTCTGATACCAACTAGCTGCAGAGTACTACTTTGCAAATGAGTGAAAATGACCATGTTTGGTGATGTTCTGTATGTACATACATCTTTTTAACTGTAATAAACTGATAAATATTTACAAATTCATGTGCTTGTATTTAAATTTCACATTTTTTTAAAGTCAGGATCCCCCCCCCCCTTTTCCCCATTTTCCCCCATTTTTCTATCGTTTTATTCCAGACAGACATCACAGCATGGGAATATTAAGTTAATATTAACGTTTCCCTAATGTTAAAAGGTTAAAAGAGACTTGAAATTAATAAGCTGTTTTTTCCCACCATGATGAAAAAACATGAGAGCAAATCCAAAACATCCACATGATTTATTAAAGGAAAGTGCAAGTAAAAACTCATCGTGCTTAATCGTCATCAATCATCATGCTCTGAAAATCAAAACTTACTATGCTCACCTTTAAAACACAACATCAATTTCTAAAATAGCAGAAACCAACCAACCAAATAAACACACACAAATCTTTTTTTATGTAACCACAGTGGCAATTTTAAGAGGTGGTTGTGCTGTTAAAATGTGGCAACAGCAAGCAGCTGTACAGAGAACCAGTTCCAGTTAGTGGGACATGCACTGGGGCTTCTTCACTGGTGGTGTGGGACTTTGCCTTGATAAGAAACTTTTGTAAGAGCTAGTAGTTTCTTCAATAACAAATCATTAAGATTTATCGTAGCCCAAAATGCAATCAGTCTAAAAATACAAAGAAAGAAAAATCTATTTATTAATTTGTAATAAAAGTACACTCTTCTAATGTTCTAAATGAAATAAACAAATGTTTTTCCACTGGTTCCACTTAAGCAGTGGAAGCAGTCTTTGTGTGTCACCCCCGGGGACGATTTCAGCACTCACTGCACAACGCGTTTCCTGTTTGTTTTGCATCGCTGCTGACCTGTGCCAGAGCTGAGCCTGTTCTCATTCACAGCTCATCTTGGAAGTGCTGATGTGATTCATTATTCACCTGTGCAGAGAATACAGCTGCAAACGCCACTGATGATAACGGAAAGAAATAGGTTGCTCTAATCTTAAGTATTGCCCGCGGTTTGTCTGCATCCAGCATTTCTCACTTGTCAGGTTGATGACATGCAGCATTGCCACAGATGTTCTCACCATATATCTACAATTCACTTTCAGACTGGCTATTTTCACCTTGCCTTTGAGGTTAATACGGTTTCATTTATGCTACATAATGTGTAACGAAAGATGGTAAAAGAGCAGCAGGTGCATTTTACACAATGTTTGTTTGTTTGTTTGTTTGTTTTTTAAGTAATCACAGTCTCTCTAACGGCCTGAAGCTGTATCGGTGTCATCAGTCCAGTGCAACACCGCCCCCTGCTGGGGAGATGAAATTGTTTTCTAACTTAAGCTCGAAACGGGGTTTTCTTCTTTTTTCTTGTCTTCATTTCATCTTTTTAAATAAATCTATAATAATACTCACATGATGTCACCATGGAGCTACCACCACCATCTGAAAATCAACTCGATCAACCGAGTTCATTGTCTCGTCTAGTTACGCTCAAGTATGTACTGTGGGAGAGTGCTTTCTCCCACATATCTGTCTTTAGCAAAGGAAATCATAAACTTGGGGGGAAAAAACACTGAGCTCATTGACCTCCTCCACTTCCTCATCGTCTGTGTTGTCCATAAATATCTTTTTTCCCACGGAGCTGGTTCTCGAAGCTGGGAGGCTCTTGCTGGAGACGACAGGTGTCACTGTATCCTTGCGCTTTGTGCGCGCCCTCATGCATCAACCGGCGCCACGAGACAATGTTTACCCAAAAACAGTCAGCCAGTTCCCTGTACGGCTGCTATCATTTCACCAGCCAGGACACATAAGAGTTGGATTGTCAGGCTTTTTTGTGGGTCCTGCCTGTGAGCAGCGATTCGCAGGTGGGCACTTTGAATATTCACTGACTTCCCGTTAAAAGCTTTCCGCACATTTATCGGATAGTTTGTGGTTTATGGCTTCAACAGAAGACAACCACAGAGCAACCAAAATTTCTAATAATCCATTAAGCTATTGGGTTACATGTTTCTGACTAAAATCATGTCAATTTTCTCTTCCACATCTTGTTGCTCCTGCTTTGGAGTGAACAGGGTCAAAGACACACTTCTGTTTCCGTGATCCAAATCATCAAATTAACGGTGAATAGAAAATAAAAGATCCCCGGAAAAAACATCAGAAAATTAGACACTACATGTAAGCACGTGACTGTAAAAATCAGTGTATTATTAGCTAAAATTGCAAACTAAAATATGGTTGGTTCATAATTAGAGCTGTAGTTTTAGCCTCTCCACAGCATAGACACCAACAGGGTGTTAAACCCACTGAAGTCGCCATTAACTGTTGCAGCTTTAGTTTGTTTGTGAGAGACGAGCACAACTGAAGTCAAGATTATCACGACACTTTTTTCAGTGTGTCTGCTGACTCCTGCATTCTGAGCGCGCCCGGCACACACTGATGATAAGCAGCGTACTCTGTGTCCTCTCTTCGAGATTTCCCTCCTTCGAGTCACCCTGCTGGAGCGATTTTTTTTTAGTGGAACACAAACAATGCATTCAGCACAGTTTCTGTGGTAAGAAAGACTTTCTGAGAAGAGTCTGGGAGTTTGGACCATAATGAATCCCCCAGTGGATGAAATCTAAAGAAATGCTAAAAGTGTCCAAACCAAACAAAAGCGCAGGCTTCTCCAGCTATAAATTGTATACATAAAAAGAGGGGATTAGCATTTGTGGGGTTTGCGAAGTCTTGTGAGATTTTTGATCTAATGTCAGAGGAATACTGCCCACACTGTATGTGTCAGAGTTAGGAAAATAACTACTTTCTAGTTGACTTAAGTAATACTTAAAACTGACTCTTTATTACTCTCTTTTTTAATGTTCCCTTGCTGTCTTAGATTTATGAAAAACATTTTCCGGCTTCGGCGCACAGTTGGTTTATTTTAAAGTTCAGTAAAGATCCAGTGTTTATCCTTTTTTCATACTGATAAATATGTTTTTTAGTGTTAAATTGTTGCAGCTGTTGTGTGATTACCCGGCACATCCTTAGTCTATGGACGCAATGCATGCATCATATGACAGGTAAATATAGTCTAAGTAAACTGGACTGGGCAGAGTAATGCAAGCATCAGGTGAAGTTAAATATTTGAATTCAAACATCAGGTGAACTACTGAACAGAGTTCATGACATGTAAAGAGACAAAGGGTTTCTATTCATAGTTATAGTCAAATTTCTGCGTGTTTGGGTGTGACTCGGACTGACTGTTAATTAGGAGGTTGAGAGATAAGGTTTGTCATGATGTCAGAATGCTGAAAAGTAATATTTGGGCAGGTTTATTTCAGGTCACTGGGTAACTTTTTATCACTTTGCAGGATTTGTCTTGCAAAGTGGATTGCACAGTGACTCCTAATAGGCTTGTATTGTGATACATGTCCCACTATACAACTTTTTCAAAAGAAACAGTTTTTGATTCTCATTACATGGCAAGACAGTCACACAGGACACATTAGAAAATAAATAGAAAGGCAAAAATATGTTTGATATTTATTTAATTTGAACCATTTTAATTAAATGTTTAGCTTTATCCTCATTATCCACTTTTAATGCCCTATAAGTCAGCAGCCACCATGACATTACACTGAAGAAGAAAACCACCTGCATGTTTGAAGAAAAATATTACTTGGCAGCAATCTGTTTATATCACGAGATACTGATAAGATCGTCTGTGCCAATAAAAAAAAGTTCTGCTAATCACTGAATTTGCTTCAATAAGTGGCCACAGAGAAACACACACACAGAGAGGACTCCTTATAGAACAGGTTGTATTTTTTTAGATTCTGTTGGGAATACAGAACTAATACTCTACATCTGCCTGAGCCTCTGCTACCATTGGTCACTTTGTTATATGTATCCTTCAGGCAAACAGGTCTGTGAGTCAGTCAGAGGTCCGCTCTCGAAAAAGTTTGGGGACTCCCTTGTGTGTTCTACATGGAGTGTGAAAGGTGGCCAAATAAATTAGGTTTGGTGGGTAATAAAATGCTTCTCTGATATCCACATGGTGTGTCCATGGCAGCTGCTTAGCAACAGAGTCTAGCAGCTGCACTGCAAAAAATATCTGTCCCAACACGGCCTGTACTTTACGCTTTCAATAGTCTCTTTTTGAACTGCAAAATGTGGCTTCTTACTCAGTGACCTGAATTAAAACCTCCATAACTTTGCTACAAAAAAGCGTTCTTTCTCTTGCAGTAATTCTGCCTTTAGTATCTATTTACTCTGGCTGTTTTTTCGTTTTAAAAATCAGGATCACGAGGCATCATGCCAAACACCTGGAGCAGTAATTCTTGAAGGGGAACAAATTAAATTAAACAAAAATGTAACAACATCGCATGATCCAGATATACCTGTTATTTCGTTCAGAAGTTGCACAAGTTTTCTTTTCTTTTCATTTCTTTTCTTTTCCATCTCCGCCTCCCCGTTGCACTAAGCTTGCAGACCGTATTTTGTGTGCGATATGTTGCCAGATAAACATGGCATGGCAAAACGCCAGTGTTGACACTCCGCGGAAGCACAGTGGCCCGGTGATGGGGACACTTTTTGCAGCGTGCGGAATATAAAGAGAGGGAGTGGCGCACTGGTTAACACTGAGGAGAGAAACTCCACACGCAGACAGAAGCACGGCAGCGCCCGGGATAACGTGATTAGCGCTCTATTAGGTCCGCTACTGAGCACAACTAGATGCAGCACAGAGATCATTGTGTGAGGAGAGAGAGAGGAGACGCAGAGGAAACGCTTCATCTGCCTCATGGAGCCTCTTTTCTTTCAAACGGTCTGCCTGAAGAAGTTACCCACTGACAGTTTTTTAATGCCTGTGCCTCTCATGCACTGGACACGTTGTGCCACTGCCCTTCATCTCAGGTAAGGCTGCTCCGCTCTTTTTTACGCTCTTTTCTCAGTGTTACTCCCTAATGTCTCAGACAGGTGATATTAGTACATAAGTCATGTCATAGTTAAGCGAGAACAGAATTGTTAGCACTGAAGGATCTGATGTTTGTTTCTTTGTGTTGCCTCATATTTTCAGATGAACTGTCAGCCTTATAAATAATAAGGGCTAATTCTTGGAGGAGGCAGTGCACAATGAAAGAGAAAAAGCTGAGGAAAGCCCCAGAGGAGTGATTCATTTGCTTCCTTTCCTCATCCCTGCTGTGAGCTACAAGCTCTGTCCTTCCTGGTGGATGATATTTGTTAACCTCAGGTGAACTCAGATAGGCAGTGGGTCAACCTGCTCCAATGGAGTGTGCTATGGAGACCAACCAGACAGACATGAAAGTTTACACCCTCCAGATTGCCCTGCCACTCACAGTGCTGGTGGCGATCATGATCCTGTTGATAGTGTTTGGTAATGTCCTGGTGGTCATAGCTGTGTTTACAAGCCGGGCCCTGCGGGCTCCCCAGAACTTATTCTTGGTGTCTCTGGCATCAGCAGACATTTTAGTGGCTACCCTTGTGATGCCTTTCTCCTTGGCCAATGAGCTCATGGGATACTGGTACTTCGGTGGAGTGTGGTGTGAGATCTATCTTGCACTTGATGTTCTCTTCTGCACTGCCTCCATTGCCCACCTTTGTGCTATCAGCTTAGACCGCTACTGGTCCATCACCCAGGCCATCGAGTACAACCTGAAAAGGACACCGCGTCGCATCAAATGCATCATCTTCATTGTGTGGGTTATTGCAGCAGTTATATCCTTCCCACCTCTAATCACCATGAAGAAAGACAAGAATACTGAAAATGATTATAACAATAATAACAGTTTTACTAATGTTACTAAACCTTCGTGTAGGATCAATGATGAGAAATGGTATGTCATCTCCTCCTGCATCGGGTCTTTCTTCCTCCCTTGCATCATCATGGTTCTGGTCTATATTCGGATCTACCAGATTGCCAAAAAGAGGACACGAGCACCACCCGGAGACAGAAAGCGAAAGGATCTGCCAAAGGCTGCCACCGTCGCTGCTTCCAACCAGAAGCAGAACGGCATGGGGGATGATGAGGATCATGACAAGCTGAATGGCGAACAGGTCATCAAACTGAAGGAGGAAGTGAAACGAGGCGATGGTGCAGAGGATGAGAAAGGTGAGGCCAACGGGGTGGACATTGAGGACTCATCCTCCTCTGATCATCATATGCACAATCCATGCTCAATTAAAAAAAAATCGACCAAGGGGAAACCCAGACTGAGTCAAATCAAACCAGGGGAAGATGATGTCAGAAAGCGCGAGCCGAGCACCAAAGGCAGCCGCTGGAAAGGCCGTCAGAACCGAGAGAAACGCTTCACTTTCGTCCTGGCAGTGGTCATTGGAGCATTTGTGATCTGCTGGTTTCCCTTTTTCTTTACATACATGCTGAAGACACTGTGTCTGTCCTGCTGTGTTCCTGAAAAACTGTTCAAGTTTTTCTTCTGGTTCGGCTATTGCAACAGTGCACTGAACCCCATCATTTACACCATCTTCAACAACGACTTCCGGAGGTCATTCAAAAAGATTCTGTGCAGGAGGGACACTAGGAGATATGTATGATGGACTTGATCTTGTACATATATTCTTTTTTGCCATCCTGTATAAATTGTAAAAGACATTGATCTTTGTGCATGGATCACCAGTTTGCTCTAGGTGTTACTGCTTGGAAAAGCTTTGCCAGGATGAGCTTCCTGTGCACTAGTGGGAAAAGTTTGCCTTTAGAACTTTCTGGCAGAAAATCTCGTTTTCTTTTATGCTTTTCTAGGTTTGAGCAACACAAATATTTGGTAAGATTTCAGAAAGATTGTTGTTTGGGTTAAGAAACATTCTATGAAATACAACAGAAAGAACTGAAGGCTAACTTCTCTCATGTCTTGCAGCATCTTTTCGAAACGTCTGCCACCCACAGCCTCAACATTGACCAAGTTCACACAAAAAAGAGGCTTAAAGTACCGAACACCACAGCGAGAACATGTTTTATTGTAACTGCTCTTTGTATTTTTATAAAAGAAACAAACACAGTGAAGTCCATGATATGTATTGTATTTTATGAACGTGTATTGTACAAAATGATCTGTCTGAATATTTGTCTCTATTTTTGTTGTTATGGATACAGTATTGTGCATTTTTTTATGATATGATGTTGATGACGATGACGGTTAAGATAATGATGATGATGATGGCGGTGTGGGAAAAAATGCAGACCCTTTTAAAGAGTAAATAAAGGCCATTTCCTGAAGCAGTCTCAAGGAGCCATATAAAACTTCAGACTGGTGATGACATGTTATAATTTACAGTATGTTACTGTGTGTTTACTTCACACAAAACACACTAGAGGCGTGTAATAAAATGGCACAAAGGCAGCACGAACAAAAGAAAACGTCTGAATTTGTTCTCAGAAAATGATCACGGGTTAAAGAGTTCCCAAAGGAGAAAATAAAGCGGTCCCACGTGCCACCCGTGCAAGGGTGTGAAAACCTTCTTGTACAGTGAATTGGATACTCCAACAGAAAAGTGCAAATACGCAGGTCTGTTGAATCTGACCTTTGCAAGAGATTAACAAAGAGCTTAGCTCTTAATGAGCCTGAACAGAACATGTGCAAATGTTCTTTTGCTCTTTGAATTAACAAAGATTGCGATAAGATGCTCGACTTTTTTCTTTTTGGGAAGATGTCAAATTAAATTACCCTTCTAATCTTTTTTTCCCATCCCAAGTCTGTCTAGTGGAGCTTTAGATTTCAGAGTTCGTTTTGGATGATAAGAAGTAACGGTTCATTTGCTGTCTCGTGCTACCACAGTATGCGTCATTAAATAAAGACACGCAGCCTGTCAAACCAGATCCTGATTGACTGGTTCATCTCTCTTTTGCTCTCTCTCTCTGTCTTTTCACTGTCTTCCCTCCATCAGACTTCGAAGAGCGGGTGAAAAAAAACAATTGAGTAACTATAATCTGTGCATCGAAAACAGAGAGCATAGCTTTTCCCTGCAGAGGAGGAGTATGTAAATGGATTCCTTTTGACTGTCAGGAAGGCAGTTGAGCAGAAAAGCTAAATGGTCTTTTGGGAGTTTTTCTAACTGTGTATCCACCTTATCCAACACAGCCTGATGTACACTTATATTTAGCCGGGGGAGTGTTTCTCTGCACGTTTACAACATGTATAAGTGTGGTGAGTCTGTGAGAAAAAGGCAGTGCATGTGTGTGAGAATGTGCAAGTGTATTTGCAGCACATATAAACACAGGGGGTGAGCTCCCACTGGACAGACATGTTTGCAGTCGTGCTGATACTCCATGCTCATTTTGAATGTGAGGAGAAATTTTCTGGGAGATTTTGTTATGTTGTAGAAAAGAAAAGAAAACTTTACCAGAGAGATGGGTGTCAATAAAGGTTACAGAACTAATACATCAAAGTCAAGTCTTCTCAAATTCTGGTCACTTGTTTAGAAATGGACAGGAAAGCCAAGCTTTTGCTGTCAGTCTATTTGTAATAAATTCTCTTGGGGTGCTGTGTCCTAATTAATGCCAGTCACAAACTATGACCTAAATCAACATGTTTGTTGTTACTTTTTTACAATACCCAGAGCAGAGAGTTTTTCATTGATTCCCCAGAGCCTTATTTAAGTCCTTCTACTTCCTGTGAGGTTGCAGGTTGAGAACATAAGCTCTTCATATGTTTTTGCTGGAGAATTCTCATAACAGAAAGATACACATTGATATTTGTTGTGAAATATCCATCGTCAAGAAAGAGTAGCCAACTCATAAGATTAAACATCAAGTTAAAACTAAACTGAACTTATTTAGGAAGTTTAGATGTTTTGTATCCTTACAAAAGTATCACTACTTACTTTTTGAAGTATTTCATGATGAAATACTCATATTCACAGAACTTTACAGTACATTGACAGAGTTCCTGGTTAGATCTAAAAAATTTACCATCTCATTCCTCCTCTCGGCCCCAACTAGTCCCAGCAGATGGCCGCCCCTCCCTGTGCCTGGTTCTGGTTTCTTCCTGTCAAAAGTGAGTTTTTCCTTCCCACTATCTCCAAGTGCTTACTCATAGGGGGTTGTTTGATTGTTGGGGTTTTCTCTATATTGTATTGTTGAGTCTCTACCTTGCAGTATAAAGCACCTATTATTGTGATTTGGCCCTATATAAATAAAATTGAATTAAATTGAACTGAACCATGCTATTTTTTTTTTTTTTTTTGCTTCTTCTTATAATTACCATAATATTGATTTTTTTAAATACTGCATACTGTTGCTGGTGTATATGGACAGTGTGCACACTGCTATAGTAACATATATACAGTATATATACACTGATGTGGTGTGACCAGCATGCTGGTATGAGCTAATATTAATAGATACACAATCCTGTGTAACTAAAGTCATTTTGCTTAACATAAACATTAATTAAATTTCTAAACTGGGAATTACTGACATTAATAAGTGGGAAGGTCAAAACAAAACCAACATATTGCCCTGTAAATTGATATGGCAACCCTTTTAGTTGCTTATTTATGCAAACGGCAGCTATGTGACAGGAACATGATTCAACTGAAGCTGGGATGCGGAACAGCTGATGAACATAATCCAATATTTACTGTCGTTTTTGCTCTGTTTTTGGATTCTAGCTAACTCCTGAGGGAAATATCACTAGTTACAGTATCCATCTGTTTTTTGGCGCTGAGCAGATTGCAGTGCTTTCGTATTGTCACTTTATAGATTAGTACTATATCAATTATAGCTGATTTAAATGTATGCGTCGTCGTGATATCCTCTTCCTTTGAGACAGAGCTGAAATATTGCACAGCAGGTCACAGGGGTTTGTGAATGGATACTTACTAATATATATGTGTTGTGTGTTCTCCTGTTCCTCTCTGTCTCTCCCGCTGCACCTTTCACATCAACAAGCAGTAGTGATATCATTAGGCGGATGTACTCGCTGACTGCCTATTGGAGGAAGCCAGCTGTCGAAGTCAGCAGACCCTCTACACACATATACACACACACACAGACATAGACACACACAAACATTTAGCCTCTGGGAATCAGGGCATGGATCATCAGGTTAGAGTGCACATCCGTCTCTAAAGGCAAAGCGTGGTTCAGTGCAGCTACCACTGAAAATGACAGGAACAAAATGTCAGTATGCTTCGAAAATCCTACAGGACAAATAATCAGTGATAGATGGAGGATGCATGTGGGGGATAAAGTTGCATTTTACTTGGCTGCTTTGTTTTGAGATGAGTGCTTATAAGTGGCTGTGGGAGGATGGGTGTGTCTGTGTGTTGTGCACATATGCTGTAGGTGGCCGGGGTGAAAAGGTCATGATGACAGCGAATGTTGGCTGAGGCACCCACGTACTACAACCTGTACAGCTTTTTTCAGAGTGACATCCGCCTATTTGAGGTGGCTTTAATATACATGATTATTCACAGTGTTACTGATGACTCACTGTGTTTTTTTCCCTCCTACTTTGATTTGCCTGCTTTCCTTTTTGCGATTTCACAGGAGGCCTGTACTTGTCATCTTAACTACGATTTACACCACGAACATACGACTAGAGAAGGATCATATTTTCTAGCAGTCTTAGCCGGCTGTCAGCTCCTCTTTGAGGAAAGAGAGAATTTCACAGGTGTCATCTAAAATGAAATTCCAGTCTCATTAACGACAAGCTGATTATCTGTCAGACTGGAGAAACAAAACAACGCAGGGCAATGGATATTTCCCTTGAAGAATAATTTGTCGCGACAAATCTATTTTCCAGGAACTCATTATGATTGAGTGCAATCAGCTCCCATCGTCCCAGAGACCACACAGCATTATGCAACGTGGTTATTAAACTTGTGAGGTACTTTGGTCTGCATTGGAGAAAGGATAGCATGCAGGACTTAGTGTTCTAGTCATGCACATAAAAATGTTGGCGCAGCAGATCAGTTTTCATGTGTCTAAAATATCTTTGAACAAAGTGGACTGGAAATATGCAGTCAAGGAAAGAAAAGCACAAAAGCAGTCTTAAAACATTTATACATTTAAGCTTCTACCATTTAAGAATCATACTGAGCCAGAGTGCACAAGTGTGCACATGCATCATCTCACTTTTAACAGCTGTGTGGATTTTGGCAGCAATTTTTAGCAACAGAATCAAAACATGTGTTTCTATTTTTTGCCAGTCAAACCCAGTTTTAGTAACAGTGAAATACAGCACGTAGAAAACCCCTCCTCATCAAAACAAAACAACAACAAAAAACAAACAAACAGAAAAATCATCCAATATGTAAATATATTTATTTATTATATAATTATCTTGAATACACAACATACCATGCAGTTAAATGCTCTCTGATACAAACTAATATCATCTTACACTTTGTTTTTTTTGTTTTTTTTAAAATTAAATTAAATTAAATCTTTCTTTGTTTGTTTTTTTATTTTTGTAACACATTAAATTTGATATTTTGTTATGATGTGCACCCTGTATATTCATTTCATCTCACCTGACTGGAGCCTAAACATAGACAGAGATGTTGTATTGTGATGCACACAGATAGTACAAGCGTTTTATTAACATAAATCAAGTTGCTTCACTTTGGTTTTAAAGTAAATAGTATAACAAATAATTAATGAATTAAAAATTATAATTGAGACAGAATAAATTGCCACAAGTAACAGAATATATGTCAGAGATGCATCATTACATCAGGGATGAAACTAGTTAAAAAAATCCATACATGTTCTTATTCATATAAATGCAATACAAGTAGTAGTAGATATTAGGCATGTATATGTTTATATACATTTATATTATATTCTATATTTCTTTTAAGTTGTGCAGTTCAACTTCCTCATCTCTGGAAAGGAAATTTCATTCTGTAAGTATCCAGTTGTGCTGCTATGCCACATACACTATTACAACGGTGTATGTTCATGTTAAACATAGCCAAAACGTTAAATAATGAGGCTGAGGCTTCAGACTGCTCGAAACACTCGATTTCTGGAATTTCTTTCTTACTCATGGATCTGTGTGCCCTGTCTGTTGAACCCTCCCCCCGCCCCCCCCCCCACACACACACACATTACATTAAAAACATCCTTAACATCCTAACAGCCAAATGTGTCATGATTGTGTGGAGCAGAGTGGTGAGGACCCAAAAGCAGACGCAGGGAGCCAAGCGAGTCGTTTTATTGTGGCTGAGTAAAGATGCAAATACAAGGGAAAAGGAGACCAATGCACTGCTAACAAACAAGGTGAAACTAAACATAAGAAACATGAAAAACCTGAGACTCAGAACGTACAGGATGACAAACCAACAAAAGTGGAAACACATGGGTACACAGCTGCAACAAATAGACATAACTGGGGAAGCAAAACTGAACACGCTGAACACACGACTGTTAAAATAAAACAGGAAACACATCGAGGGGGAGACTAAGACACACAAGCTTGACACTGGGACTGAGGGAGAAACAGAAAAGACACAAGACAGAAAAGGAACACCAAACATGGAGACAAGAGATAAAACATGAAGTCAAGAGTCACTAAACATGAGGTGTGGAACACAGGGGAGGCATGGTAACAGAAACCAAATACAAACTAGAATAATAAATAAAATAATAAAAAAAAGTGGAAACACATGGGTACCGTGGCTCAGGGGGTTGGGAATCGCATCTGTAACCAGAAGGTCACCGGTTCGATCCCTGGACTCTCTGTCCTGGTCGTTGTGTCCTTGGGCAAGACACTTTACCCTACCGCCTGCTGGTGTTGGCCAGATATGGCAGCCTCGCTTCTATCAGTCTGCCCCAGGGTAGCTGTGGCTACAACTGTAGCTGCCTCCAACAGTGTATGAATGTGAGAGTGACTGAATAGTGGTATTGTAAGGTGCCTTGAAAAGTGCTATATCAATCCATTATTAAAATAAACCAGAATCCAAAGAGTCAAAGCCCCCAAAACACAAAAAGACTGTGTTAACTCTCTGTCCATGTGCATGTGTATACTGTCTGTCCAAGCAGAGCTTCCTGTTGAAGAGCTATTTAACCTGATGGACACGCCACACGCACCTGTCACACATCAATCACAAGAGAACCAGCTGATAAGCGAGAGTAGCGTTTTGAAGAAATGATGGCTGAAAAAGCTTCATGAAAGAATGTTTAACAGGGGTGGAAGATTAAAAAAACAACCAATACTTTTCCAGCCCCGCGCGAACTGTGCGGCTCGCTAATTATCACAGACAAAAGCAACAAATAGCTGATCTCTCTCTCACCATTATTTAAGGTCTTTGTGCTGGAAATTCCCATCTCTCCATGAGTGATTGACAGCCGAGAAGAATATCTGTACGGTGACACGGGAACAGCAGAGTGAATGGGAGGCAGAGAGGGCATTTGAAGTAGGTTGCTGTAGTGTCTATAATGACTGTCTAGTGTGTCCTGATGGACAGGCCGGTGGGCGTTTGAAGGAGATTATACCTGAGCACTCTGCTGTTTCATTGCTGCAGGCCTTAATAACGATGACTTAATGAAAGCAGTCGGTTCATGAATAGCAGCTTTTTATGTGCGGTATAAATTTGGACATGTTTGATCTTTTTTTTTCATGGTACCATGATTGTAAGTTAATAGCATGTGTTTTAGGCAGCTTTTATAATCACAATAACTGGAAAGGAAACATGGATGAACATTTTCTTATTTTGAAATTACAGCAGAATTACTTTATAGTGTTGATGAAAGAAGTTCAGGTTGCAAATGCAGTCACTCTTTTTAGCTTGTTCTCACTCTGAGGGTAACAAATGTTGTCACTTAACTGTTTTAATAGTAAGCATTTGAACCTTTGTATGTTAGGTTCAAATGTGAGGTTAAAAGACTGTTGTGTAACTGAAAGATGTCTCCTTTTACTGCAGCACTACGTACAGTGAATATATCAGGTTTTCTGAGCAATCCCTTGTGTTCTCTTTGATAAATAAGATAAGATAAGATAAAACTTTATTAATCCCTCAGGTAGGTTCCTCTGGGAAATTCGGTTTCCAAAAGCACAGCACCGACAGAAGTTACAGAGTTACAGAATATTATATA
>NW_024582501.1:1180445-1183220 GCF_018398535.1 Haplochromis burtoni
CACACACACACACACACACACACACACACACACACACACACACACACACACACACACACACATCTCTGAACAGATGACTTTTAAGCTATTTTTTTAAGGCGTGAAGAGAGGGTGGAGCCAAGTCTCATGATTATTTTACTATTTCCTTAGAAAGATACAGTTTAAACATAGATTGGATATAAATGTAGGTGCTGAGAAGTCACACATTGGTTTCTGGACTCCAGCAGATTGTGCAACACACAGACGCGAAGAGCTGCCAGTTAGTACAGGTTAGTAAAATAACAGAATTTCGCTGATCAGAACCAAACATAGAGTTCCTGGATGGGCTTCTGACTGCAAGTTGTAATATTTGAGAGTTTATGATACCTTCAAGCTTGCTTCATTTTGCAACAGGGCTGTAAACTGTATCCATGGGTTTCTTTGAACCCAGTATCTATGATGTAGTTCAATTGAAATTTCAATTATTGAAGTTAAACATTTGGTAAATTTATGCAGCAAAGAGCATTTTTACTAAAAAGAGAAAACTAAATTAGTAGCCCCTACTGGTGCATCAACCTTTCTCTTTATCAATGAATGCTAGGGCTTCTAATACCAATTGGAGTTAAATCTGAATCACAACTTGGCTCATAAAGCAGTGTGAGAATAATGACACAAGGAATAACGCAATGAACCTAAATCCGCAGCTTCCCTAAATCTCATTAGTTTTCAGATCCAGAAGGCAGCTATTTTCTCTGGACCTGCTCTAAAAGCCTTCTATCCAGTAACTTCTTATTGCCACAAGGCTGAGAGACAAATTTGGCAACAAGAGGTTGAGAAAAACCGGAAGGTTTATCAGTGTAAAACCCAGATATCTCCCTTAGAAGTTGGTAGAGACCAAAAACTCAGCGTAAATGGGACATTCAGACAGAAACATGTCTTTAAGTCAGTGACACATGCTTCACATCCAACATGTACTGCATGTTATTTATTATTGTTTTATTGAACAGATAGTGTTAGTTAATGTGGTTTTATCATAACTGACTGACATAAAGAGACAGTCCTTCCACTATAATAAAGTTTTTATGCATAAGTGTCAAAATCCATCCGTCCGTCCGTCCGTCCATCCATCCATTTTCTTCTGCTTATCCACTCTTTCACAGCATGTCTCTGTCCTTTCTCAATCCACTCACCCCCAACCCGTCGTGGCAAATACCCGTCCATCCCTGAGATTGGTTCTGCTGGAAGTTTCTTCCTGTTAAAAGGAAGTTTTTTTCTTTTCCACTCCCTGTATTATTGTAAGTTCTTTACCTTACAATACAAAGTGTGATGAAGCAACTGTTGTGCGCTATATAAATAAAATTGAATTGAACTCATCCTTTCACTCACCCATTCTTACCCACCTATATCCATGCCTGTAAAACTCAAGCTGTGTTTCTCCGTAAGTGCTTTCAGGAAATACAGTCCAGAGAATAGGAGCCATGCTACTGGGTGGTAATTATGAGTAATTCAGAAGCATGGCATTTTATGTGCGGTTTAAGCAGGAAGCTTGCAAATCCCAGAAAAAGAACCACATTATAGGCAATTATCAGAAAAAGGGCTGTGCCAGTGAGCATGTATCCAAATGGTGTAGATGATCTGATATGTGGGTGTTACGACCTAGATCTCATTTGCTTCATGTGAGACAGGTGGAACAAATATAATGAGGAGAAGAAAAAAGACACAAGAGCAATAAAAGTGAGCAAGTAAACTCCCAAGATTATTTGAAATTATGAAAATAAACAGCTAACAGAGATCATTGCCAAAGTTTTACATGCAGCAGGTATATGTGTATTTAGGAAACTGGCAAAAGGGAGAGAAGTGAGTACACAGGGTACCTTGGTGGGAGTCCATCTCATCTACATGCCAAAACCTCCTGCTCCGTTTTGTACAAGACGATCTTCAGATCTCTACAATAAAAGCTCTGCCCTGGTTGCATTCTGCCCAAACTGTATTCAGGCTGCCATCTTCTCATACGACAGCCTTTTTTGGTCTAAGCAGATGTGATTCTGCCTCTTCCCATCAATGAGAATAATCCTATTTCCCTGAGACAAAAGGCTCATCTTTCGTATCAGTGCCAGTGGTAAATTAGTCTGCGGCTCAGGCATGGAAAATGGACATGATAGCCCATATTTATAGGTGAATTGGGTTATGTCGCTGGCAAACACAAATGGAAGAAAACCACTGGTATTCTCTCTGGAACATTCCCAGCAAATGAGAAGGCTGAGACAAGCAGTGTATACATTAAACAGTGGATCAGTCAGGGAATATGGGTCTGGAACCCCTGGGACACGGTGCAAAATTGAAAAAGTCATGACATAAACAGATGTATATTGAAACATCCCATAATAGAGCAGCAGCAAATCACACTGACTGATTGCCTTCATCTTTTCCCTTCAACCCAAACATAGTGAATCTCCGGCTGTGTCCTTTAAACTTTTAGAAAAAAAAAGCATGGCTTCTTTCTGAGGGTGCTTGGCCTACTCACAAGCCAAGCTTTAAAGTCCCCCAGTAAATATTTGTTATGTGAAATATGAAACATAATTAGTCAAGAAAAATCATGTAAGAAATAAATATTCCTTTGTTGTATTAAGGTAAATGTGGCAACGGCTGGACTTTGCTACCATGTAGACATTGTTCCTTTAAATGAAGTGATAAGACAGGCTTGTTGCAGCACTTTAGATTGCGCTGTACACTTGAAATAACAGGAAACAGGAGGACAAAGGAGGGGGGAACAACTAAGCTGTAGTGCCTCTTCAC
>NW_024582501.1:1194390-1220558 GCF_018398535.1 Haplochromis burtoni
TTTATTTTATTGTTCTTATTCTGCCATTGTTTTACTAAGTGTTTTATCCTATTGTAAAGTGTCCTTGGGTGACTTGAAAGGCGCTCATAAATAAAATTTATTATTATTATTATTATTATTAAATTTCCTACAGTATAATGGAGAAAATGGCAATAGTAAAAGTGGGGAGAAAGAACTCCCTTCTGACAGGAAGAGGAGAGCTCTGGCAACACTAAGCCCATCTGTTGTGGCTGGTTGGGTTCTGAGCAGAAGAGAAGACAAAAAGGGAGATTGAGAGGCATCTCATCATTGAGAGACAAGGACAAAACTCAAACTGCTGGAGTAAGTAGACAGAAGAGGCATATAAACACATCAGCAGTGAAAGGAAGTAAGTGTAGAAGAAACGCTCGGTGCACCCCCCAGCAGCCACAGCCAATGACAGCATAACTCAGAAATGGTTTAAGGTCAATACATCGAGCCCAAAGTATAATCTTTACCTAAAAGGAAAGAGTAACGTCTTACTTAAATAATGGAAATGTCTCCCAGACCTAAACTGGGAGCTGGTTCTGCAGGTGAAGGGCCTGAAAGTTAAAGGCTCTAACTCTCATTCAACTTTTAGAAACACCAGGAACCACAAGTAAGCCTGCATTAGCGAAGTGCTCAATTAGGATATTTATGAGTGTACTATGAGTTTTTTAAGAAATTCAATTGTGGCTTTAACAAGGAGCCAATGAAGAGAAGCCAGTAAGGGAGAAATGTGATTTTTCTTTCTGGTATTGAGTGCTCTGTTAGTACTCTTGCCACAGCATTTTGATGGCTTTCCGGGAGCTTTCAGAACAGCCTGATAATAATGAATTACAAGTATCCAGCCTAAAAGTAACAAGTGCATGCAAAAGGTTTTCAGCATCTCTCAAAATTTAGCAATATTGCACAGATGAAAACAAGATCTCCTAGAAATCTGTTTAATATCCATGCAAGTTTCCCTACAGTGTTTCTGGAAGCCTGCACAATGCCAGGAGGAATATGTATTTGATTAGACACCATGTTTCCATTTTTTATGACCAAATAAAATAAGCTTCATAAACATGTTTAACATAAATAAAAGAAAAATATGTATATATGAACCTAAAATATTGCACAGAAAATAAGGTACATAACTCTTCCTACCAGACTGACGATGACTCGGCTTTTGTACTACAGCTTTTGAAATAAGTTGTTTCAGTCTATTTGTGCATTCATTCTTAGTTCTAAACTGCCTGCCTGATGGTGGGAGCTTGAACAAATGGTGTCCAGGGCCTATAGTGTCTTTAAAGATTTTCTTAGCACTCCTCACACAGCAGGTGCTGTAGAGATCTTCTGCAGTACTAGAGATCTGCTTTCCAGATCTGTTTTGAATCCTACTCATTGTATTTCCCCTTTAACCTCTCATCCATCTGCCTCTTCCCTTCCCATCCCATGTGGATATGCTTTGAAGGAAACTGCAAAATGCCCAACAAAAACACATACAGTTTTCATGACAGACTTTCTGCTGCTTTCTGCTAATTTATTCCATTATTAAATTATTTAATTCATCAAACCTTTTAGGTGGGGGCTGGTGTAGAGCTCAAAAAGAGATGCAGAATATGAAAGATGAGACAAAAAAAATGGCTTCACGTGGCTAGCAGCGAGGTAGATAGCAGTAGGGATAGGGCCTGGCTGTGAATACTGATGGGATGATCAGTTGTTTCGATTGCACTAGTCAGCTAGTCAGCATTGGCTTGGAAAAGAAAAAAGAAAAAAGGGGTGAGAGCTACGCTTTGGGGAAGATTACATCTGGCACAGGCTTGCACTCTTTCCTCATCACGTTTTTTTGGTTTTTGTTTGTTTCTGGGGGAATTACTCAAGCCGTGGGGGAGTTGTCTGAGGGAAATACAGACATCAATCTCCCATAACATGTAGGAGAAATAATAACACATCAAAGTAGTGCTCTCAGCATGCTGTTGGGAATTAGTCAAGAACAGCGAGTTTCGATGGTCAAAATGCATGTCTTCATATTTCGAATGCATGGGAAACAGTTCAGCACCTTTTGTCTCTGTTTCATCAAACATGTCAGGATCTCTCCAGGCTTCTCCTGAGAAGTCGATTGAGCTCAGTGAGCGGATGTTTACATTGTGGTTATCATTCACTGTAATGCATCATTAACATCTTGACAGATAGGAAGATCTATGTCTTATGACTTAATGTCTTACTAAAACTGCCACTAAACATGTTCATTTCAATCAATATCTCAGCTGTCAAAATGGACTTTGAATAAGCAGGGGGTGAGCTGCTGCGTAACAGTTCTCAGTCCTCATCACTTAGCACCCTGCTGAGTTATGACTGGAGCTGAACTTCTAGAATCTGTGTGTGTGTGTGTGTGCATGCATGTGTGTGCATGTGTGTGGTGCCTCTTGCCCTCTCCACATGGAGTCTGTCCAGGGTTCCACAGTAGTCAGTTCTCACAAGATTTCACCCTTCCTGAGGGGATTAACGATAAACATCCAAGCTTATTCTGGAACTGCACACCCCCGCTCTACTGCCTCTTCTCTCATTTTCCTTTTAATTTTTGGTTTTTTTTTTTCCATTTCATTTCATTTCTTCCTTCTTCTGTCCCAGTTTTGGATTTTTTTTTACCCCACCTTCCCTCTTTACATTCCCATCCATTTCTGTTTTCTCTGCTGCCCCCCCCACTTTAAAAAAACCCCTGATCCTTCTTTTCTCCGTTCCTTTCCTTTTGTTCTTTTCTCTTCTATTCTCTTTTCTTCATCTTCATTATCTATTTTCCCCTTCCTGCACTCATTTATCCTTTTCCTGTCATTACTCATCCTCTCCATCTTCTCTCCTCCTCCTCCTTCTTCTCCCCCTCTTGTATCTGGTGACCTCTCCTCCCCTGTGACGATTTGACCAAGTGGGAACTTGTAGCACAAAAATGAAAACAACAACTCAGACGATAGGCAGGGTGGGGGGGTTGGCAGGATAAGAGACAAAGCGCCAGAAACATTTTTGGAGTCACTTCTCATCGTGCATATAAATATACACGCACAAACAGCAGGCAGGTAGTTGGTGCTGTTTTTGGTGGGCAGAAAGGGAAATTCAATGTGAAGGACATTGTGAGTAATTGCAGAGACCACCCGAAGGCTTCCCATCCATTCTCCCATCACAAGGGGATGATGAACATTCTGATGCAACACTGGGGAGATGCAAACAGAAACATCCATGAGCTGCACAATATTATTGCAGCATTTTAGCGCACTAAATCTGATGAAGTGAAAAAATAACAACAGGCAATAGTGGGTTACACAGGATAGCTCCAAAAAGATGATAATTAAGCTTTTTATTGATATTTGGAGCAGCTGTGATGAGAAAAAAGTGGGTATCCAAAAAGCAAATAAAATTGGGCATAAGAGGATGTGGAGGAATCTTCTTCAGGGATGGCGTGCGGTGATGTTTGATTGAAAAAAAGATTGTGGTGTTTACTCGGAGGAAAGTCTGTCTGTCATAAAATAAACGGAACGAAGGACAGCAGCCAGGTCTCACTATTGTCAGCAACGGTACAATAGTATGTTTTTATGAAGTCTTGATTGAGTTCATTATGTTATTATGATGTGTGGGGAATGTTTTTGTTAGCGTGACTGAATGTGTTCCTATCTGTGTGGGTGCTAGTGTGCTTCATGACTGTGTCTCTGGTTCTGCTGTTCTTTAGATGCTCAACTAAATCATTTAATTATCTTGACTGCCTAAAAATAAAATATATTCTTTTAAGATAAACCCCTTTATATTATTGCCACATTTCACTCACTATTAATGGATGCCAGTGCTACCCTGGCTGTTACAGGCATACTTCAATATTTTTTGGTTACCAACCTTAGTCTACAGAGTGCTTTTGGAATCATTTTATTAGACCCTCTACAAAAAACAAAATAAATAATAAAGAATAAATCACAAAAGCACTAAACTGACCAAAATTTGCAAATTCCAAGCCAAATGGTGACATCTGCTCTGCAACAACTTAAGACCTATTTGGGTTTTTTCTAACAATATAGGGTGGCTGGTTGCATTTGTTTTGTAGTGTGCAAAAACAACAGAAACCCAAAGCACTTATACTCATTACACATGTGAAACAGCGCAGCTTCACCCTCCCCATCCACGTCTTTCAGAGTTTAGGTCCTTTGCCGGGAATCCCCAAACCACCACAACTGTTGTACAGTAAAGCTAATTTATTATAGCAATAAAACTGTACATTTTCTAAGCCATTTTGAAATACTTTTATGTTCTATTAAAGGATGTTTACAGAAGCAGGAGATCTGTCCACAGTTAAAGCCAGGATAAAGTGCTGATTTTTGTAATGTGCCACCACATTACAAACACAAGCAAGTGAAATTGTCCCTGTCACCATACCTCCGTAACTGTCTGTCAGCCAGGAGGTTTAAACTTTAACATGAAGATTCAACTGACTGTTTTTCTAATGGGTTAATACTTCTAAACTCAAATAACACCTTAGAAACTGCTCCAAAAACATCCATTATGAAAAGTGGTGCATCACGTAATTTCATTTAAATGTCCACGATCTGCTGATAAAATGTCTAAAATTCTAGATTTGCGACAACACTACATTCACCCCATGATATGTGTCTATAATATAATTACAGCAAGAGAGAAGGCAGAGCTATGTGTTCTGATTTATTCACAGTTGGATCCGGCGTGAACATGCTGTGCCAATGGTTAGCAGTCCAAACACGAAGAAAATGGAGTGTTTATTTTTATTAATGGCAGTAATTTGTTGGTTATGGCTACAGTGTTTCAGGTTACAAAAACACACAGTTTAGTGCGACCTAGACCCTGAGGTCTGGTCCGTATTTAGACATTATTACTGCCTGCACTGTGCTGTGAATCCACATTACATTCGCCCCAACCTATTTGCTGTCTCCTGGTTTTCTCCCAAAGATGAGTAAATATCTAATTTACAGAAATGGTTTCATCATATGATGCTTTGGCCTTTGCAATTTCCGCTTGCCACTTGATGCATTGTGTTCCATTCATCCCTCTGAATCGGTGATTATTCCTGGTTAGTGTTTGCTCCGGGCATTACAGCCCACCCTTTTCACTCAATCTCCTCAAAGTGTACAGAGGTGATACTAATAAAAATACTTGTTATGTAAAAAAAGCTACCGCCACACAAATCACTCAGAAGCTTTGCGCCTAAATGGAAAAGTTGTTATGACGCACAAAGGCTGAGAGAGAAAAAAGAGGGGACCAGTCCTCCCACAGATTTTCACAGCTTGGTGCATCTTTAAATGAAATAAGCCATCTTTTTTTATCAATTTGTGGCACTTTTAGCTATCACTGAGAAATGAAAAATGAAACAGAGAGCAAAAGAAGCAATAACAAGACTGTTCACAAGTTGAATTCCTGGAGGAGCAACAAAGCATTATTTCCTTTGAATACAGGTTTTGCTGAATAGCTTAAAGAATGAACACGGTTTGATAGGCTATATATTGTAAGGAGATGTTAGGTTTGTGAAGGTGGAATTTATTCCTTCCTACTCTACCTATTCTCTGTATTTCAAAGCAGGCGACTAAACATTACTTGCACATTCAAAGGCGTTTTTCTTCTATGACTCACAAACACATGTCAGACGTTGTTGCTGTTTGTGTATATACTGCCTGAGAGCACTTTGTTTAAACAGCCACATTAGCAAAGAACACGTAGTTATTGGAGCTGTAGCCCTGCGGTGGTAAATTCATACCCAACAGGTGTCCAGTACAAACAGTCTCACACTAAGGTTTACCGTGCCGCTACAGTTACTGGCAGCATCACTCATTTAATATGCCTCAGCATGAAATTTGAAAGACGATATCGCAGGTTTGGTATCATGACATTGCACCTGTGTTTTCTTTGCATATTATTGCACAGAGCATATATTTTGGTTCTCGTGTGCTCTTTCACACCTTATATGAACCTTAATCAATTTGTGTGTCAATTATGGTGGAAAATAACATAAAATAAGCTGAAAATGCACAGACACGATCACAAAATGTGCATGGTTGGTATTTATATGAAGTCCATCTATCCACTTTCTTAACAGCTTGGACTGGAACCTGTCTCAGCTGTCACAGGGAACAAGGGGCGGTATAACTTGGATAGTGTACCAGCCTATTGTAGGGGTTTATTTGATAGCATATGCTTGAATTAAGGCTCTCACGATATCAGATTACCACTGCACAATTGCTTTATATCACTATAAAAAGAGAAAATACTACTACTACTACTAATAATGCTATTCAAAGTTACCTTTAACTTCTGATTTAATTGTTTGGGATCAGTGTTAAACCTGGAGACTCATGATTTGCTGTAACTTTGAGTGTAAGCCAGAGGGTGTTGCACTAGTCTGTCACACATTGGTTAATGAAGTCTTGCTGTAAAGCCTCATTGTTTTGATCACTGATGTCTTGGTGTTTTGAACCAGATGAGCATGGGCTCGAACTAAACAAGAAACTGAGGGACAATTCATGTCTGCACCTACTTTCTAAGTGCCGTTGTCAAAACTGCTGGTGTTTCTGCTTGTTGTGTAACTCTCTGTGTTTGCAACCTGTAGATCGCTGCCAAGTGTTGAGCCCATAAAGTCCTCAAGAAAATGGTTACTGAAGATGTGCATCAAGAGAAGAGAAGGGGGATTTCCTATAGACTTATACACAGCTACATTTAGTTTGCAACAAGGTATTTTCTCCATGTTGGCAGTAAAAAAAAAAGCAGGTCTAATGCACTTCTTTATTAGCTTCACTTTTCAGACTCGGAAGCTACATCTGTTGTTTATGTATAGTCTCTAAGCAGCAGTAGTCACACATTGTGCTAGCAATTATCTACAAAGTTACAGCAAAATCTTTATTTTCCATTTTGATGGCAATTGGTATTACAATGTGTTGCAATCAATTATTAATCTTCATCATGAGTTGAAGTGAAATGTTTTTTTTCCAGTATTTTTTGTGTTATAATTGTGTGCCAAGCTTTTTGTGATACATCAAGAGTGAAAAGCAAAACAAAACACAAGCCCCCCCTAAACAGCCTCGGTTCTTTCTCCTGCCAGATGTATTTTAGGGAGTCAGACATCCTTCAAGGTGGCCCACTAAGTTGTATTTCCATATTACAGGCAGGAGGACTGAGAAATGAGTACACGAAACAGAAAAATAAAGTAGCTACATCTGGATCTGGAGGATAAACAGATGCTGAATAGAATTAATAAAAACTAAAAATTACAAAACTAATTAGAAAAAGCTTCTGAAATAGATCAATTTCAGCTACTGGAAAACCCATCTTTTGTTTTTTTGAATGCGAATGAATCTTTTTTTGAGTCATTCTTTTTCTTGTTTTAAAGATCCAGTGATGGCAGGATAACAATGGAAATGAACTGAGAACAGTGATTGTTTGCTGATGCTTGGCTGAGACACTCCAGATTTGCTTTTATGACTTACTGCTAACCGCACATCCATATTAGACTTTGGTCCGAAATGTACTATCTTTGTACAAACCAAAGCCATACAGGTGGAGGTGAGTAAATATACCACAGAGACAATAAACCCAGCTGATATATCTGACTTGCACTAAATTGTATCAAAACATTTTTAAGGTTGTTCAGTTCTGTTTAGATTTTTGTGTTAAAAACAGAAGGAAAAAAGAAAAAAAATTATGTGTTTGTTGAGAAGTTTAAAAAAACAAACCATACGCAAACAGGTTGATGTAAATTCTACAGTAACTTCCTGGCAGCCAGTTACTATAAAAAATGCTCACATTAAATTTACAATAAACACTTTTTAAAACAAAAAATGATTCTGCTGCTAAGTGGAATTTACGGCAATTGCTAATCTTTTTATTTACAGTGAAGTTACTGTAAATGTATAATTACATTAATTAATTACATTTAATGTACTTATTTTATGTATTTTACTTATGTATTTTTTATTTTATTGTACTGCATTTTAATTTACACTTTTATGCTAATCACTGCTTGTATCCATCCATCCGTCTGATCCATTCTCTTCCACTTATTGAATTCAGAGATGCAGGGTCAGCTACCATAAGGCGAGAGGCGGGGTACACCGACAGGTCATGAGCCTGTCACATGGCCAACACCCATTCACCCTCACCCCCACCTGGGTGGTGGGAGGAAGGAGTACCTGGAGAGAACTCATACAAACACGGAGAGAACATGCAACTCCACACAGAAAGGCGCCGGTCAGATGGTGGATTTGACCCCAGGACCTTCTTGGTGTGAGGCAACAGAGGAAATCCAGAGGATAATAAAAAGTAAATGTAGGATCCATACATAATAATTGACATTTATTCTATATTTTTGTGACTGCTTTGTTTGTCGACACTGAAATGTTTTACCATTTGGACACAATGGAAAATGTTGGGTAAAGGTTTTGTGGTTTAGTGAGGAATGGCTGCTATTCCAAAGGGCAAGGAAAAGACTTTTTCCCATAATGTGTCAAATATTTGGTTAAAAAAAGGAGAAAACCCCCCACAAAAGTTCAAATGTTGAAGCAAAAAATTGAATTAAATCCTCATAAGGATCTTAGACTGCACCACTGCTATGAAACCCTTTTGGTTTATTCCCATATTTCTTGTCTTTGTATGACCTGAGGGCCAACAAACATATTATAGCTGACAAACGCAATCTTTTCCATCATCATTTTTAACCCTCTATTCCATGGAACAGCTGACAGATTTTCATGTTAGCAGCTGCATGTCAACACTACAGCCTGTGAATAGAAGACTTTAAATGTCACAATAAAACCTCAGCTTTTTGTCAATATAAGAACATGCAGGAGATGATAGGGTTTCACCAAACAGATGCATGTGGCCTGTCATACCTTGAGAATGAAGTAAAGCTAATACTGAGACATTATGTGTGCTGTATGTGCCTCACAGCTGAAAGTGAAGCTGCCTCCATGCCACTGAGGAGACATTTAAAAAGGGCTAAATCTAATAAAACCTGAGCTGTGAAGACTCCTATTTGTCAGATGTGGAGTATTTCATTACCACAGGATGCTTTATCTGCCCTCGGCATCACTCATATGCATGTGAACCAAACCTGCCAGAGGTCACGTGATCGGAGAAATGCAGATAAATGCTGAAAGAGCGCAAGAGGGAAAACCTTTTATTGGCACATCAAGTGGGTTTTTTGGAAACGACTTATTAAAAGATATATGTGAAGTCTATAATATTCCGCTCTGCAAGGTTTTATTGTATTTCAATAATGATATCTGAGACTGTCGGATAATTTGGAACAAATGAAAGCACTTTTTGACATAAAGAGAAATATGAAAAAGTGTGATGTCTCTCGTAATTAAAGAAAGAAAGTTTCGGATTTCACCTTTCACTTTAGTCATTCATCAGCAAGTCTAGATAAAACTGACTGACCTGTTTTGCATAAATATTAAAATGTTCTTCCGTTGTAAAACTTGCTAGGAAATTATGACACCTCAGGGTTCACCTGAATTTGTCTTCTGCTCAGACAAGCCTTTGTTGTAATCCTCTCTCTGCTCCACAGACCTGATAAATTCTGCGAGGCAGCCTCTTCCTTTGCCCATTGATTTTCTGCAGCAGCTTGTGGTCTAATTGCCCTTATCAAAATCATGACCTGCTAAATGATGGCCGCCTTTAATCGCCTGCACCCTTGCCAGCAGCTATCTGACATTTAGTACAATTAATTAACGCAAAGACAGCAGGGGGTTGGTAACTGGTCCATTTGGCTATGATGGTAGCTTTCTTTGCATAAGAAGGTTAAGCAAGGCTTCAGAATGGGGTGAAATTATTAGCTGATATCTTACTTTCAGAAATACTGGTCTCACACAGAGAAGATGCTTAATCAATATCGGCTGGTTTGAGTGGAGGATAAAGCAAAGAGTTGTATAGGAGTAATGGTAGAGGCTGAGAAATGATCTCCAACTGAGTGTTTCTCCAACCCCTCCAAATGTCATGTTTTAGAAGTAATTTATTTTATATAAAAATTGTCCAGTTGCTGACAGAAATATGAGGCACAATGGTAAGCAATACAAAGAAAAAGCCTTTAATCTTAAATTACAGATGCCCAAACCCATTAAAGGCAGATGGAAGGAGGTAGGAAGGAGGTAGAAAGAAATCCAACAAAATAATCAAGTTAAAAAATGATAAAAGTATAAAATGGAAAAGGTAGAAATTTTGAAAACACAATAACAAGCTAGCAAAAACTGAGAGAAGAAATACACAGGAAAACTAGTTTCAAAACAAAACTGGTAGTAACCAGAGGATAAAGTGAGTACAATAGATCTGGGATATATGGAAGCCCATTTCCACCACTAAAGAAAAAAAAAAGAATCCATAATTTCAAAATTTCTAGTTATTTTCTCAAAATTTCGACTTATTAACTCGAAATTTCGACTTATTAACTCGAAATTTCGACTTATTAACTCACAATTTTGAGAAAAATAACTCGAAATTTCGAGTTAGCGCTGCCAATCAGTAATCTACGTGAATGACGTCATTTCCTTGTTACCCAGAAGCTGAAGCCCTCAGGTACAAGTGCTACAGCTAAGCTACCGGTATTACATCCAGTCATGAATGCACAGATTACTGAGTATTTTCAGCGTGGCTTCAAAAATGATGAAATCCTTGCTGAATCACATGGCCTTACTATCAGCAAACGTACTCGCGAAAGCCCCAAAGTGTTGCGATCCGGTTTTGAGTGCGCGTTACTCTGCGCCATATGCTTCTGGGTAACAAGAAAGTGACCTCATTCATGTAGATTACTGATTGGCAGAGCTAACTCAAAATTTTGAGTTAATAACTCGAAATAATTTTGAGAAAAGTAACTCGAAATTTTGAGTTATGTTTCTCCAAATTTTATAGGAACATAGGAACAGGATTCCACCATCTTCAGCTAATGAACAATTATACAGATGCATTGATGCATTACCTGCCAGTCGAATGCATTAACTTTTGGGTGCTGAGCCAAGCATTGCTTCCAGCTGATAGCATGGAGACACTTTCTAAGTAAAAAGAAAATAATGACATGACCTGCTTAGACCCTCAGCAGGTCAGCAGATCTTGTGCAGCACAAAGGCAAGGATCGCCTAGCAAGTTACTCTAGAAATATTATTTTTCATTTTATTTGTCATTTAAAAAATTGGAAGTTTGAAGCTTTTAAATGTGAAAGTGGATTTATACATGACGTATTTTTGAAGTTTGTTTGTTTTTCTTCATATTCTGTAAAGTGGAGTAAATTGGAGTGTAATAATTTTGTCTTGGAAAATAAATTAAATTCCAATCTCTAGCAGGTCAAAGGTAAGGCCACTGACCGTTGTGAACACCACACAAATCTCTTGTCTCTTGATGGACAGATTTGAGCTGCAGGTTAGGACCCAAAAGCATCACACACTTTCAGAATTCGAAACACAGGACAAAGTTTTATTATTGCTGGTAATCCAAAACAGAGAATAGCAGGAAACCCAGGGACGCATACAGTGCAACAGGCAGGTAGGGGAACAGCACAATGTGGGAATTCAGGCAAACTGAGGCTACTTATACACACGCAATGTAATGAGGGAAATGGACACAGCTGGGCCAAATTAGCACAAGCGTAGATAATCAATACAATGAGGCAGGAGTGGAAATAGAACTGAATTAAATATAGACGCTTACAAAAAAAAAAAAACAGGAAGTGAGAAGTAAAAACTAAACAGGAAAATGACACAGAATTAAACTTAAACAATAGGCAAAATGCGATTCACATAGAGGATATTAAACAATAAAGTGAGCTTGAAAGTCCAAGAACACAAAACAACAAGGCAGGACCATTGCGGTTTCAGGAGGCAGGGAGTCAGCCCACAAATAAAGTCGCTAAAAACTTGTTGAATTTTCAGCCAGTTTTATTGTTATAGTGACTGCTCCTCACTTGTAGCAATCCAAGGTCATCAGAGGGTCTCATCTCACATCAGGCAGTGCAGCGAGTGTCATTGCTGTCACTTTGATCTGTGTTGCTTCATCGTTACTGGTGTAATGATCTGCGCCGAGTTCTTCAGAGCTCCAACTGTCGTTCATGTTCCCGTGGTACTGCTCAATTAATCATCCACGAGAATTATTACATTGTGAGTGATATTGTTTACGCAGTTATTGACATTGTCATCACTGACATTTGTCTGATGACTCGATGCAAATGACAATATTTCTGTGAAAAGCTACTCACATGTTACTCTTGCGGGCATTGGACATGTGGTGGTGCATTAATTACCAAATGTTATATTTATCAGATAATAAATTATTCTGTTTCTTGCTACAAAGATTACTTAACCCCTTCATTCATTCATGCATTAATTATGACCACCAGAGGCTATTTTTGTGTGTGTATCTATACACAGTATATCTATCTATGAAAATATCAACGTTTTAATACAGAAATTGTTTTTGAGAGATTTCAGTAAAAACCAACCCAAACTACAATGTGGAAACTTTGCACTTATAAATTGGTATAGCTTACAGAAAGAAACAGACAATGTCTCACTCTTAATACACAATGCACAATACTAGTCTTAGCATTTCTTATAAACACATTTTACATTTGAATGGAAAGGATGGTGGTAATGCAAACTCTCAGCCCATCAGATCATTCAAACCTAAAACCTTCTTCCTGTGAGGTGACATTGCAAAGGACAGCACCACTTATAAATTTCTCCCAAATAAATAACAGAGATAAATAACAGAGAATGAAGAGGAACTGAGAAAATATTACTATAGACAATCTCATGCCTGAGATTAACCACATGAGAAACAGTTAAAAGGCCACTGAAAACAAAACTAACCAGAGGGTAAAAACGAAGACAAATGAGATCGATTAGAGAGCGCAGTGCCCCCCGAAGGACAAAGGTTATACAAAAAGTGATGTTTTGTGATGTTTTTATTACAACATACTGACGTCAACCTGCTTTTATTACATTACGCTGATGTCTAACCTTTGACCTACGACCTTTAAGTATTACATACCAAAAATTATACTAAAATGATTATCTTTATCCATGATTGCAGCAGCATTGGCTGAAATCTTTGGCTTATATAAGCTAAAGATATATTCATTCATCACTGTGATGCTGCAGAGTGTCGTATTGACAAAATAAAGAGTGCCTTGTACAGCTTTCTCTATGGCCTTTCATATGCTATATCATAATCATTTTTTTCTCTTTTTTTATGGTTAACTTTGACCTTAGGGGTTAACAATGAAGGTCAAGGGCAAAAGCTTAGTCAACCTAGTTACTCATGTCCCTCAAGGCCTAGTTGTGATTTTTCCATATAGAATTTTGATTAATAGAGTTTTTACTGATTTTGACATTTGGTGTGACCTTGACCTTGATCCACTTTTCACCCAAATTAAATCAGCTCGAGTTGTTGTTGGTATCTACAATCACAAAAAAATTAAAAATGGTACATTGAAATTCGTGGACACTGAGCTGCTAACAAACAAAAAAGCCCCCACAAAACTTGACACTTTACTGCCACACGCACAACCTCCAAACGTGAATTTTAATCCTCCGTAAAAGAAGACCATGCAAAGAGATTCACAGGGGAAGTTTAAATCAGGGGACATGGACTCAAACAAATATACCTTTAAATCTGTACTAAACTAAACAGCTCAGCTGAGCCAGAATATTTTTTGAATAATGAATAAGAAGAATAGAATAGAATAGAATAGAATAGAATAATCCTTTAATTGTCCCACAAGGGGAAATTTGGTTGTAACAGCAGCCAGAAAGGCACATATACAACAAACAGTACACAGGACACAGAACAGAAACATACACAATTTTTCTTACATATTTACATCAAGGACAATGGTTACTATAAACAGAGTACTGTACAGTTATTAAATTAAATAAAATTAACTACAGATAAGAGGCAAACCAGGCTGTAGTGCGAATTGCTTGATTAAATTATTGCAGTTACAGTGCAGATGTAAACATCTATGATTGTTGGGAGCAGTTTTGATTGTACAGAGAAAACATAACTTGGTTGCTTATCACAAGGAAACTCCACTGGGCCTCATTTGCATTTTATATTTAATTCTAATTAATTATTAATAATATTCACTCCAACGATTTTTACTGCACTGCTTCTCCTTTGCCTCGTGTCTAAGCATTATCACAGCTCTCAGCAACTATACATTTGAAACCTTTTTGAAGCATTAAGGGCGATTGTGGCTCAAGATTTGGGCGTTTGTCTTGTAATCGTAAGGTTGCCAGTTCGAGCCCCGGCTCCGACAGTCTCGGTCGTTGTGTCCTTGGGCAAGACACTTCACCAGTTGCCTACTGGTGGCGCCAGTGACTGGCAGCCTCGCCTCTGTCAATACCCCAGGGTGGCTGTGGCTACACTGTTTCTTGCCATCACCAGTGTGTGAATGGGTGGATGATTGTGTAAAGTGCTTTGGGGTCCTTAGGACCAAGTAAAGCGCTATACAAATACAGACCATTTTCATTTAAACTGAGCTGAAAAATAAAATGCATCACAGACAGAAAAAGAAAACTGCTTCTTCTATCAAATAAATCTCCTCTGATGTCAAATTTATGAGTAGAATGAAAGGCAAAACAATTAAAAAAGCCACAGAGCAAAATCAGTGACAGTACTTTTTTTAAAACCAAGATTTGATTGGTTCATATTGGTTACATGAGAACTGATATGAGCTAATAGAAATGACTCACTGGGGAAATTCATATGACTGTTCCATCCTAATATTACAGTCCCAAGCTTGACACTGATGCGGTGCACACGTTTGTTCAGAAATCCAGGCATTTGAAAACTCTGCAAAATCTCATCAAATTTTTGTAGATTGTTGCAAACGTTGAACAGGTGTAAGTAGCAATTAATGCTTCATTAGTTGTGTGTTTGTTTCATCGTGTTCTGGCTCTGTCGGCTTCTGCTGCTCTCCATCTGTCACAAACAAACATATTTCCCCTCAGGTGTAAGTGGCCTCTTGAGTTATCTCTGTTTGTGGTATCTTCAGGTGCTACATTTATTCTGCTTAAATTTGTTCTTTTGATCTCTTTTTACTGTTTTTTCCACTGTTTGCTAACTGCATGGCTTCATTATACAGCAGTCTGTCCCACTCGCCCTCGCTGAGTGTTTAATTGGTCTTTTATATGAATCCCAACATGTTTCTCCAAAATGAAGAGAACATTTTACTCCTCAGGGCATGGCAGTTTGTTTTTTAATCTAGTAGCCTGTGTGCTTACAAGTTTTTAAGCATTAGCATTTGTATTACAATGAAAACAAATGCTAAATTCACATCTGATACTTGTCTGAAGACAGGTGCTGTGGCCAACACAAATGCATTGTCACAGCAGCTCGCGGCTACAAATTCAACACAGATGCTGGCATGGCTTGCCAAATTCAACACAGATGCTGTTAAAGTTTGATTGCCTGCTGAAAGATGTAATCATTCGCCACGTTGCATCTCACTCCTCTTTGAGCAATTTTAGTCTTGCACTGCTAACCAAGGATGAAGCCAGTCCTACTCCCAATCTTTGTTTGAATGTTTCATAAAACTTTGATTTCTAAAATCCCTCATTGCACAAAAGAAATGGAAAAATAGTCCCCATTGTGCAGAGTAATATTAGGGCAGGCATCAAGTTAAAAGTTGGAAAGAAATGGATAGTTACAGTGCACAGTTAAAATACAGCCAGGAAAAACCGTAAAAACAAACCACACCAATGCATATGACTGTAAGTAAAGTTGTGCCTTTTTTTAAATAAATAAAGACAAAAACAACAAGCAAAAAAAGACCAAACTGAAAGCCAAGCTACTGCTCTGGAAGCTGAAGTGACTAGATTCGAGGACCACCTGCCAAACAAACAAAGGCATAAATCAGTGTTTTGACCAAAATGGAAATCTCTGGTCTCTTTAAGTCACCACTAAGTTAGTGGAGAAAAACAACATTAATGGATGATGGTGCTTGGTGAGCCTTTTAGCCTCTTTTTCTATTTTTAACTCTTTTCATAACCTAATTGTTTTAGTCACTGATCATTGTTTTCATGTTTTCTGTGTCATTAAAGGAGTGGCAGATGCTCTCTGTGATAAACCACCCACCTTTTAAAGAAAATTATCCACATTGTTTGTCTAAAATCAGACAGGCAAATGCTGCTCAGTCTAAATGGCAATTTCGCTTTGCAATGTTGGCTTCAAACCTTTTTCTGTTGTTTTCAAGCTTGTTAACCAAATTAAGTAGAAACACATCAGAAAGTTTAGACTTTTCTGCTGAGAGTATATCATGTTGCCATTTGGCTGCAAGGGCTGGAAGTGGGAGATTTATTAATGCCACAGGAGCAACCAAAACCAATTGTTTATTGCCTGCATTGGGACCGAGCCTACATGAGTATACTAACAATGAGGAGACATGCTCGTAATGCCACTGAAACAATTATTGTTTTCTCTTTAGCATGCAAAACTTCATGATGTTCAGTAGCTATTACCTGGGGAAACAGCACCCTAGTATTCAGAAATTTCTCTTGAATTTAAAATAATTTCAGTCAGTATTCAACTCCTTCAAAAGGATAATGCATGTTCATGTGTCCCCTGTGCATGTGGCACAAATTTCCGTGCTCAGTTTGTTTTGAATCAGATTAATGGCTTTAGTGAAGCTCAATATGTCTAATATGGCCTTGCTGAGGATTGCTGGAAAAACAGAAGAGACATCCAAATGCCTTTTAATTATGTCAATATATTTGTCTTTGTGCTTTGGCAGGAACTTTGTCTCTTTTTCTTCATCAATTTTGTTGACTACCTTCTGCCTCTTTTTCTGCCTCCCTGTATCTTTCTCTGTTTTAAAATTCAAATACTTGTAGAACATGAAATTTTGTTATTAAATGTTCAGCTTCAGTCACTAATCCTTTTTCACTCCACCTGCACATTTAGTGCAGTTTTACACATTTAAATTTAAAATAAATTGTAAAATTTTAATACTGGATAAAATGAGCATTTCCCCCATCAAAAAATATTCACAAACATAATGATGACAGAAAAGTTTTCAGTAACGTGTGCAAATTTGTTAAAAAATAGTGCTGTCAGCGTTAATCTCGTTAAAATGATGTTAACGCCATAACCGCATTAATGCCGTTAACGTGTTAGCGAGTTATCATGGATCGCCCCGTGCGTGGGGCTGGACGGCGCTAACGCGTTAACGAGGGATGGCTGTAGCTCAGGAGGTAAAGCAGGTCATCCACTGATCAGAAGGTTAGTGGCTTCCTATGAATGTGTATGAATGGAAGGACTAAGAAACTTAGAGACATGCGGCATGTTGAATAGAGGACTTTGAGTACTCCGGGAGAGTAGAAAAGTGCTAGAATCAGTCCATTTACCATTTACGAGCTAACCACGCTGCGCTGATGCCGTGCAGCCCCATGCACGGGGCGATCTGTGATAACTCGCTAACGGAGATTTGCCTCGTTATGGCGTTAACGTCATTTTAACGAGATTAACAGCACTAGTTAAAAATCAAAACTGAAACACCTTATTAACAAAACGTTTAGACTCTACTCTAGATTCCTAGATGCATGCTCTTTGATTTGCTAATCACTTAAATGGACTGAATAAACTGGACAGAGTTTGGATGTCAGGATAAATCTTAAGGCATACATTTCAATTCTTTGCATTCTTTCCTCTGTGATGAAAATGTGGGAAGACACAAATCAGAGAGAAAACTATTTCTAGAGCTTGATTTTTTTTCTCAGGAGAACATCTGCCTTAATAATTGTGATATGGAAATAGTTCAGAACCAGAAATCTTCCTAAAGTGACTGATAACTGTCACTCTTTCCATGGCAGAAATTGAAGAAGCTGCCAGAAGGATAAGTGTCTCAACAAAATCAATCAAATCTTCATAGCAGGAAGAAGAAACTATAACTGAAAGGGACATGACAGCCTACTGGAAGTTAGCCAGACTTAACTATTTGTGCATTTGCATGGCAGTAGCAGAATCAACTGTAGGTGCTCCTCAATGAAAAGAACCAAGAGACTGCTCAGAATCCAGGGGGAGATGTTACAAATGCAGCCAAACACAGAAAGATCTCTGAAAAAAACTCCAGATGAGTTGACGAGAGTCAGCTGCACAAAAGGGTAAGGTGGCACCTCAGGCAGAAGAGGTGGTGGGACACGCCCACACAGGCACCACTCTATGCAGTCCTGCGAAAAAGTAAAGACACATTACTGCTTCTGTAAAAACAGGATCATCAATTCGCTGATCCGAGGCATTCAGGTGTGCGTTAACACAATGCCAAAGTTGTCTAAGACATCAGCAGCGACCTTCGAGAAACAATTGTTGTCAGTCTGGGCAAAGTTGAAAGGCAGGCAAAAAAAAGAGATACATATCAGACTCTACAGGTCTCATCTAGTGTGGTAAATGTTAATCACAGTACAATTGTTCAAGACTGAAAAAGCACAGCTTATTTGCAAGGGTTGACAGGAGAAAGTCTCTTCTTTTTGTAAACAAGGTGACAGAACTGCTTAGGTTTTTGAAAGTTACATCTAAATACACCACAAGACAATGTTATTTGGACAGATGAGACCAAAGCAGGTTTTGGCCATAATAAGCAGTGGCATGTTTGGTGGAAACCAAACACAGTGTATCAGCACAAACACATCAGACCAATATATATTAATCCAATCTCATGAACTGACAGTATGAATGTAATGGATTGCCCACACCCAGCCAGTAAACTTACCCAGGGAGACTGGAAAATGGCTTCTTACAAAGTATTGATTAAAGGTCTGAATAGTCAGGCAAATGAGAAACCTCATCTTTTCATTTTCAATTTATTTATAGAAATTTCAAGAAATATGCTTCAGTATGATTTTATGGGCTACTGAGTGTGGATTGATGGGGAAAATTGTCTTTTGTGTTCATTGTCTGGAGAATTCATGGCATTATAAGTTGTGCAAAAAATGAAGGTACCTGAATACTTCTTGAAGCACTACAGGGAGCAGTAGACACTGCATGGCACAGCAGAGAGAAATACGACACTGTGAGTAAAAATCTTTTGCTTTTAAATCAATACAAGTCTTATAAAATGTATATAATGATAAGGGGCATAAAGTGCAGTTGTACTACTTCTAATCAGAACCCTGCAGTGGCCACTGACCAATGTGTACGTCAGCACCACAGGTCTAAAGAGAAAAGCTTTTTCCTAGAACGCCTCAAATCAATCTCAGAAGGGCGAGAGGGGAGGAGGAGGAGGAGGAGGAGAGCAGTGGAGTGGGGGAATCACAGAGAAAGCAGGCGGGGTGGGAAAAATATGTTCACAATGGTTTCATAAACCCAGGTAGAAAGCAATCTTGAGAATGCTCCTCACATATCGAAAGGTGCCCCTGTTCTCACTCTGCCTGCTCTGTAAAGCACCAAATGGGCCGATTGCTGTCTTATAAGGTTGTTGTGGTCAGACAAGCTCTGTGCCTCACCGAGGTGAAGATCAGAAGAGAGGTACTTAAACAATACAGGCTTATTGTGAGCTGTGGGAACTTGTTACAGTGGAAGGTAAAAAGAACGTGTACGGACTAACGATAGTGCAGGTGAACTAATAGTTGTTTGGATCTCTGGAGAAAAAGAAGTGGCTCTCTCTAAGGAAGAGGAAGGTTCAGAAAACAATGCTGCTACTAATTCTTTTCTATATCATTCGGCTTTTAGATTTAAAAGCCAAGAAGGGGGGTTTATGTTTATTCACTTTGTAAGAGTCTGATTTGAAGATGAATATTACTATAACTTATGTGTATTAAATAGATTACTAAAGTAGCTCATTAGCTCAGCTCAGCATAAAAACTAAGAGCTGTACTATCTTCTATGGGTACCTAAAAGGTACTACTTTTGACTTGGGAAGTGACGCCTGTCCTATTCAATTTATTTGACATGAGAAATTGGCAGCCAGGGGATCCTGGTGAGCAGGTGGGTTGGAGTCACAAGAGACTACAGCAATGGCGTGGGATTTAGCTAATTTAGTTAGTTGAGTCAGTGGAAGAAATGGCAGCTGTAATAACCACACAGGTTGTGATTTATTTATTTAGTTATAGAATGGTTAGGCAATATTACACCCATGAACAAAGAGTTATATTATTAGATGCAGTTTTAAAGAAAGACCCATCAGATTTGAGCTAATTATTTATATCTACATGCATGAGTTTGTGTGCAGAATGGTGACCTTGTACTGGCCTCTGAGGTGTCAGCATACATATCTTTACCCTCTGTCAGTTCTTGTATTAGCTGTATAAATCTGTGTTGGTCACATCACTCAGAGAATAAGCTGTGGTACTGAAAGTGAGAGGTCATTAGTTTTAGTGGTAAATCTTTCTCGTTTCTTATTCTTGCTATGAGCTAGATTTGTGTTTGTTTGTTTCAATTCTTGTAATAGAAGTAATAGCCACACATTTCTGAATAAAAATGTCCAAATCAAGGATGCCGAGCAGACAGCAATGCAACACAAAGTCAGAACATATGCAAGGTTTTCATGGCACTACAAAGCAATCAAGCTAAGGCTTAGAGGAGCCTCCAGAGAAGACAGTCCACTGTTTTCTCTGAGACAATAAGTGTACAATTTAGTTTTTGGTCTTTCTGTTTTTTTGTCTGACTTTATTGTTAGAAACATTCAGGCGGCAGCTCTGAAGACAAGAAATGCATAGTACAATTACAAGATTCATAGTTTAGTCAATTCACAGATCAGAAACAAAGAAATGACACAGCAGAAACCAAACCTTTTACTTTTACAGACCTGCTGTTTTTTCACAATGTTGCCACTTACAAGCTCGGTAATGATCCAACAACAACAGCAACTTAACCGATGGTACAAGCAAGGACAGAAACCTCACCATCTGAAATGATGTTCATACAATAGCTTTTTTAGTGTAGGCTGATATTAGGGAAAACTCTCTTCTTACTATACCAAACTATTAACTATATATAAGTAACCATATAAACTTTCCTTAAAAGGCATTTATGGAAGTCCAGCTATAAACATGTTACTGTCGTAGCCTTCTTCCATTTTTGCAGATTTCATATTAAAGCACTGCATGATATCAGCTAAAGATATTACAAGAACCAACAATTAAAATATGTTCTGATGCCGAAAATATGAAAACATGTCATTGTACCTGTGAGCACCATGTGTACCAACGCAAAAGTGGAACTGAAAGGACCAACACATGTCGACAAGTGTTCTAGTCTATTGCTACATGCTGAGGAAGAAGAAGACTGCTCACAACTATAGGAAAAACTACGTGTGGAAGATGGTGACAAGTGCAGCTGCTGCAAAAGATCTTCCCCAACTTGTTAAACATCTGGCACCACCATGCACCTGATTTAAAACACTTTTTAAAAATAAAATAGGTTCAACTACAAATGATAATGTTGTTTTAGTATCAAATGGTACAGAGAGTTGTGCCATTCTACTATATTAGTAGTAACTACTAATGTCACTACTGACTGATGGTACTGTGGCATCCCTAATATCAGCTCACTCGGAGTATCAGCAGTGTTGAGATCATTTATTGTAGACTGTAGATTTATTCTTTTGACATTATGAACCACATTAGCCTCAATTAAATATTGTGATAACGAGTATGGAAGACAGGAGAACATGCGACTGGAGATTTTAAACTGGTACATAAGTATCTTCTCCAAATTCAGCCCCAGGTGTAACTATCATAATTACATAGTAACTACCATATTTACTTGGGCATAAAATTAGTAGCTATTTATTGAAACATCTCTCTATACTACAAGGCAACATTATTATAACGAATATAGGACCAAAAATTTTTTTCCTTCTGTCCTTAGGCATCAAAAGCCGGGACACCTAAATGTAAAGAATGAATGATGCATTAAAAAAAGATTTAATAGGAAGAAATCTAATTCTCAAAAAGAAACATTTTGAATGACAGTAAAAACTTTTGCACACAAATATTATTTTATGGAATAATTTTAGGGCATTTTTGACTTAACTTAAAAAAAGAATAGTAGCAGAACAGGAAATGTGCTGAATTTTGTCATATGAATCAGAAATCCATCACTATATTCATTTTCATGTATATTGATGCAGTGAGAAGGTGAGCCATAATTTAGCAGAGTGAGATTGCCTCTCATTGGCTGAAGTATATTAAAAAGCAGGATTCAAATCTGGGAACTTTCTATAGCCTCCAGAAGCTGAGAGGTGGGCTGCTTGGCTTTGCTGTCACGCCTTTGTGATTTTAAGAAAAATATTTTTCATGCAGAAAGAAAATCGATTATAGAACCCTGTTTGAGAATATGGTGAGAGATGATTTTGAATAAGATATTATCCACTCACTCCTCACACTGCTTCCACACTTAACAATACACAACCTTTTCCTCTCTGCACATTTGCATAATGATATACAGACGCTAGATGATGTTGCATAAATTTTAAAAGCTCCTCTTTTGCTACAGTGTATTAATCCCAGACCAGTTCAGGATGGCACGATGATTGAGTAAAAACTATTTTACTGCTTTTTTGAAAATGTGTCTCTGTCATCTCTTTCAGTTTTCAGAGCTACACCGAAACACTTTGTTTTCAGCTCATGAATGTTTTATTCACCCGTGGTCAGCTTCACTCAGGGAGAAATGTTGACTGAATTATTACGTGCACAAAAGCTGATCATCAGAACAGTTTTTTTTCTGGATCAACCTTGCGAAATTCACGACTTCATGTTCTCACTAAAATGAAGCAGTAATGAGTTACGTGGTAACACTGCGGATGCCATCTGTTTTCAGCAGATGACACCATGGCGCTGCAGTCAATATTCAGATTTTACCTGAGGTCAGATGATTTTCAATTTATTTGCAAAGCATCAGTAAATCAGTGAAAAAAAACAGTTCCACTGTTTGCATAACACCCTTTTGATAACACGTTCTGTGTTTGGTGAATGGATTGATGAAGCAATACTAACTATTTAGCAAAACATAGTGAACATTATGACCGATGTGCAACATTGATGAAAGATTCTCTCTCATAAAGGCTGTAAAACTCAACTTTGCAGTCCTTGACGTCTTCGTCACTTTGCAATTTTGAAACCTTTCTAAACACAGCTGAATAGTTTTACTCTACTTTGATTTAATATAGTCAGCCAAAAGCTTGCATAATATTTCTTTATTGCAAATTTATTCTTAGGCATCAAAGTTTCCCATTGCTGTATAATCAAGGACCGCATTACTATGGGTGACATTTCATGATTCCTATTTATGAACCCAAAGAGATTTATAAAGACTGCAGCTTCACACAGTGTTATAAGGCATCTTTCAGCTCACAGCTGTGTTTTACAGCCCACAACTTTGCTGTTTACTTGCTGCCTCCAAGAGGCCAAAAGTTTTGCAAATGCTGCTTTAAATTATATAAAGCACTCTGAAAGTTTTCCACCTGTTTTAGGCACATATTTAAACAGTTTTAATTAACCTTCAATCAGGATCTGCGTCCATCATTGAAAGCTTTGATGACTGAGTGCTGTTTAGTGTGCAAATATATAACTGAAGCCCACACAAAAAAAGAAAAAACACACATCAGCCACTTCAGGCTTTTGTGATGTGTCTTCTCAGAGGATGATGGTTTATGTTGGTAGTTGTAATTTATAACCATTAGTGAAATGATTTTCCTCAACACCAGATTTATCATTGTTAGGAAGATTTATGCCACCATCATGCCAAGAACAGATGAGCTGGACTCGAAGAGAAATGCTCCTCGCTGTCATCTGGCGTTGCTACACTATAGTATATATGAACATGCATCATGCATGTGGGCGCCACAAAATCTAGTCAGGGACCTGAGAACCCAGACTCTCTGTACACTGTGTATTAAATGCAGCCAAAGTTTGTGTTTGATTGTATTATATCATAAAGGCGTTTCTCAGTACCTGGTTTCCCCCAAACATGGTGAAGGCAATTGTGACCAAAAAGTTCAATTTGTGTTTCATCAGATGAGAAGTCTTCGCTTGTTATGTTCTGAGAGTCTTGAGCTGCCTATTGGCAAATTCCCAGCAGGCTGTCATGTTCCTTTTAGTGAGGAATAGCTCGTGTCTGGCCATTCTGCCATGAAGGCCTGATTTGTGGAGTGCTTCAGTAGTGGCTATCCTTCTGTAAGTATCTCCATAAGCGAACTTTGGATCTCAGTCATCGTGACTTGCCTGACCACATCTTTGGAAAACTTTCAGTTTTGTGCCTTGACACACTCCTGTCACTGATGTACAGAGAAATCTCTTAGCTTCAGAGTTTCATCGTGATGCATCCTCAATCATCCAGGTGTTCATCTGGACACAGCATTGAAAACACTACGTCCAGGCTTCAGAGCTTAGGTTGTACACAGCATACACCATTGACAGTGCGGCCTTCTGCTGACAGGTTCATGTTTTTCCTTCATTCAGATTAATTCAGTAGTCACAGGTGGCCTCCATTTAAGGACCACTGATAAAAGTGGGAGCTGTAGCACAAGTGATCATGCGGAAAAAGTGAATCGAGTTGAAATTAAAATGAGTCTGAAAGAGACCTAAAAATCCAAATGTTCTGTAAACATGAGCTTGTCCTGAGGCATGACAATAATTATTTGTCCTTGAGGGAGCACGTGCCTGTGAGCTCTTAGTCAAGTGCCATTAATGCAATGTATTTGCATCCTATTGTACTGTCGTGCTGTCAAGTCCTCATGAAGTTGTACTGTTGGGGCCCTCTGAGATGTTCTGATTTTACTGCTATTTATATTCAATACTTCATGATAATCTTAAATGCAATTTAGTAAGTTTTCAGAAATGCAGTTTGACTCTAACCCCAGAGCAGTCTATTCTCATTTTTGGAGCAAAAATATTACAGTTCTTTCAAAGTCCCTGTAATACACTGGAGTAGGACAAAAGCCAGGCGGCTCACCTTGATTGATACATATATCGTACATACACACATTATGTATAGATTTCATTTCATTTTGTTTGACTATTGAAAAAGGTTTTACTCCGGTTGGTACAGTTGTTGTTTGGTTAGATCTTAGTTGAACTGCAGCGTGTGGCAATTAAACAACATATTTTAGGAATTAGCAGTGGTTCATGGTCAAAGTAGCCATTCATTTTACATGAATCCTTGAGTCTCTTCCTTCCCCATTATGTACTTCCATCTATTTTCTTAGCACGTGAATTTCACCTTCCTCTGTCTCATCCTTGCTTCTCCACAGCTGGTGCTAGCAGCAGCCTCCTGTGACTGTGATTATTAGTTGCTGTTGGCAGAAGTCGCAAAAGTACAGAGATTCTGTACTTAAGTAGAAGTACAGATACTTTGTTACAAAATGCTCCAGTAAAAGTATGGATTCAACTTCTTTACTCAAGTAAAAGCAAAAAAGTACCGTACTCTAAGCAAGAAAGTTAAAAGTAGCTCCTTTAAGGACAATTCTACCATCTATTTTTACACAAAAGTAACTGGACCTTTTGCTATACAAATAATACAATAATTCTAGTACATGAGAATAAAAATGAAAGCACTCATCTTCTATCCGCTATTTAGGACACAAGCAGTACAAGAGAATTAAAAATATGTATTTATTTTTTCTCTTGCCTACATTGTAGAATGGGACTTTGTATAAAGTTGGTATAACAATTAAATTCCATGAATGAACCATCATCAGCTTAAATGTAAATGGTGAGCCCCCAGCAAAGGTAGGAAGAGGGACTGGTCGCATTAATTAGTTTGACTGGGCGATCCAGTGTCAGCAATGAAAATGAGCAAATGGGCTGTTTACAGTGCTTGTAAGACTGGTGCACAGCAGCCCTTTAAGTGGAGCTCATCTGTGCTTTGACAGGTATCTCACCTCTGTCAGAGAACAGTAGATGTTAAAAACCAGTCAAAAATAGAATCCATGCAATCAAAGATGACACAAATCTACAAATACAAAAAAAGACCATAAGTGGTTGAAATAAAGCCATCTACTTATTAAAATATGTGATAAAATGACAGCAGAACATTTTGTCTCTCTGATTTTAATGTCTAGAAGCAATGAGTGCTCCACCACAGCATGGTGGAGGTCAGCAGTGCAAAAAGAGATCAAAATCACGAGTTCATCAAGCTCCAGTCTGCTCTAAAGACTCTGTTTCTGAGTCTTTTCCTGCCAGAGCCACTAGTAGAAACCCCCCCCC
>NW_024582501.1:1220578-1268078 GCF_018398535.1 Haplochromis burtoni
AAAAAACAACAACTGTCCCCCACTAGTAGAAGAGGGGGATATCATTTTTAATATTATCTTACTTGTCATCTTAGACAGTCAGCCTTGGCTGTGACTAGTTCCAGGTTCAAACCTGTTTTCGAGGGCCACTCGGTAGAAGATGGTTAAACTAAAGTGAAAGTGTTCTCAGATGGAAAGCAGCTGAAATGACATATAAATTGAACTGATGGGCTGCTTAAATTCACAGTACAAGATGAAAAAGGATTTACTGAACTATGAATAATGCTAAGCTGTTCTAAGAAGTTCAAGTATAAAAATAATAGAAATAAGCGTAGTAGTTTCACTAATTTACATTTTTGTGTTTTGTGTCCCACTTTGTCTTTTTCAAAAATTTGATGAAATCAAATATTTTCAGAATTCTAAAGGAAATAATGTGAATGATAATGTGAAGTTGAGTTCACCATAGGTGGTTTATAATAATGATAAAAAAAACCCTAAAATGTAAATTAAAAAAAAAACATACTACAATATGTATGAGACAGAAAAGGTTTTCTTTCTACATTTTATTCTAAGCACAGATCTTGTGGCATTCTTGGTTGTGCTCCCACTAATATGGGTTTTGTACATCTGGCTTCACTTCATTGGCTCCTGTAAAATCATAGATTAAAATCCTTTACTTAACACTTCCTGTTTGACGAGGGAATAATATAGCTCAGAATTCTCATAGCTATGTAATGTCACAACAGTTCAGACCTGTGTGAGGCAGAGCCTTCAGCTGTCAGACGCCTCTCCTGTGGAACTTCCCATCATGCCCTGAGCACCTCTCCTCTACTCTTTTTCACTTCTTACCGTTTTTATGTGTATTTCATGCAGTCCCTGCTTCATGTCATTAAATGTGTGTCTCTCTCTAACATGCTTCATCTTGTGTGGTTGAGCTTGGGATGAGTCTGGTCATGTTGGAGATTTCTTAATGGAACTTAATGGAACGTAAAAAGTTCCTGGAAATTACTGTTGTTGCAATTTGATGCTATATGAATAAAATGAATGACTTGAGTTGCCGATTTTCTTCTGGCTCCTCCTTATCTGTTATGTCCTGTGGAGATCCATATGGGCCTTTTAAAAATACCAGGAGGTAAGTAACTAGGAAGCAATAACAAGAAACCAGCAGGAAAGCAGCAGTGATTTTAAGCGTTTCTAATCTCTTTTAATCCTCTCTTGTCATTTCCTCTGAAGGCATATTAATGACAGTGATATGTCACACAGCATGTTCACATATTCTGAATAATCCCCATTTATTAGTTCATCAAGCTAAATGTATTGCCATTGCTTGACTTTGATAAAGGTTATCTAAAATATATTTTATTCTTAGATTTTATCACAACCTTCTATTCCTATGCTGCTCACCTATTTTAGCGAACCATCTATTTGCCATACTGATGTTTCCATATAGATGTTAGCGCTAATGTTCTACTTTATGTTTGAAGTTTTGACATGAGCTGTCCTTAACAGAGTTCTGCACAAAGATCATATTAATCTCAGCTGTAAAGTACTGATTAAGCTGCAATGCATAAAATATATTTATATAAAAAAACGAAAGTATTAGAGCCCCAAATATGTACGTTTTCAAAATGTATTTCTAAGCTTGTCCTTGCCTGCTGTGATGAATGTAAGGTTTTCTAAGCCTCACTTCTAAAACACTTTGAAATAGTACAAAGAGCATTTGAATGGAGTTAATCAGGCTCTTGTTGCATCAGATCTCTAAATTTAATTGGCCGTTGACAGCGAATCTCAGTACACAGCTTGGTGAGTGACTTTAAAAACAGTAATGAATGGACTAATGGTGAGATCTTCATTGAGTTGCTCACAACCTGAATTTATAAGCATCCTGTGCCTGGATAAAAAAGATTAAAATTAGGATAATTAAATGCATAATACTACCAGACTAAGGTTAGAAATGGTTCATGCAACTTGTGTGACCACATCAAAAATAAAAAGTAATGATTCCACATCTTGCCTGCCACACTCAAAGGCAGCGCAGACTGAAAAGCCACCCATAGTATAAAGCGGGAGAAGCAATTTTGCAAAAATATTATACGCATTTTAGAAAGAGCTCCTGTGTTGTGTATTCATAGTGTTTATTTATTATGTCAACATGAAAGGTGACAGACACAGACAAAGGAGCAGAATTAATGCTCCTGTTCTATGCATGTCTATAGGATTTATTTAGTAAATGTTAAGTCTGCTTTACCCCTGCAGCAATGGTTAAATAACATGCTGTGTGGATCTTGGCTCCTGGTAGCTCCTATTTTTTTATTCTGCCCACTTTCCAACACTTTTATTATTTGTGTCTCTGCAGCAACTTGCAACATATGCTGTGAATCTGGATCAAAGTGGCATACCAACCAGCAAACCGCCACTGCAATCCTTATAGCCGTATCCACCTACTCAGATATAATACTGAATCCAACGTTGGAATTCTTTCTTTTTGCTCTCTCTTTTGATACAACTTAGAGGGGAACATGTGACCTTTTTGCTATTTTTAGCTTCCATTCACATGTTAAAATAACATCCTGCTCTGGGAATAATAGTGAGAACTTGTGCATGTATGACATGCTGATATATCATAATAATAATGTTCCTTCTCTCATGCACTGGATTTGTCATAATTTTCAGAGCTGCAGTGGTAACATATAAAACATATAACCACCTCTGGACAGAACATTTTGTCACAGCACAAATGGGTATCAAAAGTTTGTGATATTAGGCTGCAAGTCATTCTTAGTGTTTAACTATATACCCCAAGGCTATACCTTCTCCCAGGCACCTCAGATACTCTGTTAGATACTTGTCCTGAGGATATACTTGGAATAAAATTTTTATTTTCTTTGTTCATAAGCTTTATATGAAGTAATGTGAAATAAGAGAATAGTTTTAAACTTTGAGTAACAAGAGACCAATCACACAGAGACAAAACTTTAGACAAAAAGTCATTCAGAAAACTGCTATTACCTCATTATCTTTATGAAAATAAATTATTCTGTAAAGATAACAATGACAACACAACATGACAAGATAACAATATGTCTACCACTGAATCATTTTGATGTATAAAGCTAGTGCTGTTAAGATATTTGTGCTCTTTTTGATACAGATGTCGAAATGTGAACTTTTAAAAGAAACCCTAACTGCTTAGCGAGCTTATATAGACACAGTACACACTGTGTATATATATATAGACTTGCAGATTCTAGGTTAGACCCTCTTTTGCCTTCAGAATTTCCTTAATTCTTTGTGGCATAAATTGAACAAGGATATAATTGGTGGTATAATTGAGTCCATATTGACAAGACTGCACCCTGCATCTGGTGCAGATTTGTCTGCATCACATTCATGATGTGAATGTGAACATTTACTATAGTGAACTAATGTTCAGGAAAGCAGTTTGAGATTATTTGGTTTGTTTGCTTTGTGTTGCAACACATCACTGAAGATGAGAACACTGTGGTCATAAAGGGATGGACATGGGCAGCAATAATACTCAGGTAGGCTGTGGTGTTTAATAAATGCTCAGTTGGTACTAAGGAACTCAAAGTGTGTCAAGTTTCCCCTACATCATTACAATACCAGCAGCACGAACCATCGATACAAACCAGGATCGGTCTATGCTCTCATGTTGTTTTGATGTGTACACAAAATTCTGACCCTGAATCTTGCAGTAGAAATCGAGACTTATCAGACTGGGCAACATTTTTCTATCATCCAGTTTAAGTGAGCCTATGTGAACTGTAGTTTCAGTTTCCTGTTCTTATCTGATAAAAGTGGCACTCATGTGGTCTTCTGCTGCTACAGTCACCCGCTTCAAGGTTCAACATGCTGTGAATTCAGAGATGCTCTTATGTATACCTTGATAATAATTCATTATTATCAGGATGTCCTAAAACCTCCCTGAAAAGCCTTCAACTAATCCAAAATGCTGCAGCAAGAGTCCTGACAGGGACTAGAAAGAGAGAGCATATTTCTCCTGTTTTGGCTTCCCTTCATTGGCTTCCTGTTAAATCCAGAATAGAATTCAAAATCCTGCTCCTCACGTACAAGGTCTTAAATAATCAGGCCCCATTAATGACCTTGTAGTACCATATCACCCTATTAGAGCACTTTGCTCTCGCTCTGCAGGCCTACTTGTTGTTCCTAGAGTATTTAAAAGTAGAATGGGAGGCAGAGCCTTCAGTTTTCAGGCCCCTCTTCTGTGGAACCAGCTTCCCGTTTGGATTTGGGAGACAGACACTATCTCTACTTTTAAGATTAGGCTTAAAACTTTACTTTTTGCTAAAGCATATAGTTAGGTGACCCTGAATCCTACCTTAGTTGTGCTGCAATAGACGTAGGCTGCCGGGGGATTCCCATGATGCATGGAGTTTTTCCTTTCCAGTCACCTTTCTCACTCGTGTTAATAGACCTCTCTGCATTGAATCATATCTGTTATTAATCTCTGTCTCTTCCACAGCATGTCTTTATCCTGTTTTCCTTCTTTCACCCCAACCGGTCACAGCAGATGGCCCCGCCCCTCCCTGAGTCTGGTTCTGCCGGAGGTTTCTTGCTGTTAAAAAGGGAGTTTTTCCTTCCCACTGTCGCCAAAATGCTTGCTCATAGGGGGTCATTTGATTCTTGGGTTTATCTCTGTATCTATTATTGTATGATCTACTGTGCAATATGAAGCACCTTGATTTGGCGCTATATAAGTAAAATTGAATTGAATTGAATTAAATCTAATTGGTTGTAAACATGGTTATTTTAGATACCGCTGCTTTGCTATTAGCTTGAAGCAGTCTGACCATGCTCCTCTGACCTCTGCTTTCAGTAAAGTATTTTTATACAGAGAACTGCTGCTCAATGGATATTTTCTCGTTTCCAGGCTATTCTCTGTAAAGCCTAGAGATAAACTGCTGAAAAATCAGCAGTTTTCCTAAACTGGCATCAGACCAAACTGGTACTAACAGCCACTTTATGTTCATAGTCACTTAAGTCACCTTTTGTCTGATGCTTGATTTGAGCTTCAACACGCTGTCTTGACCATTTAGATGCCTAAATAGATTGAATTACTGCCATGTGGCTTTCTAGCTGCCACTGAGATTGGATATATCCTGCAGTGACAAATTACACAGGTGTACCTAACACACTGGGTGGTGAGTGCAGCTTCCTTAACTGCAGAAAGAAAGAGAGAGACCATGACTTCTAAAAACTAAATGTTTAAAAGTTCTGTCCAGAGACAGAAGATGTTCAGCAAAATCCTACAACTATCCTGAAGATGTCTCACCTGTAATTAAGCGTGAAGCAGTGGAAGGCTGTTTAGTAAGACTGTGGAGTGCTTACCAGTTTGGTAAGTGTCAAAGCTACACATACTTATGTGCAAGACATATACATACACACACATCCTTTGTTATTACAAAATAGGCTCTGAAAAATGTCTTTATGCTTGAGCTTCAATATGCAAGTATGAGGTGCTATAGAGTCAGTCAACCACGGCATCTCATGTCTCCCAGAAGAGGCACAGTTGTAGTGCCTCTTCAGATAATTGGCTGTAAATATGGCATATTGCTGAGATTTTCTTTACCACATCAGTGAGTGCATGCTTACTGTTACGATTCGGTGTTGTCAGTGTTTTGTTTTAGGCGTGACGGTTGTGTTTCCTGCTTTACTTTGAAAGTCTGTCTTATCTCAGTGTGTTCAGTTTACGCTTCCTTGTCTCGTCAGTTCTGATTTGCCCCAGCTGTGTTTCCCTCCTGTTGTCCATTCCCTGATTGCTCCCTCTATGTATTTAAGCCCTGTGTTTCAGTTTGTCATGGTTGCGAGCTTCCCCCCTGGTTGTAAATGGTTTGGTGTTTTGATGTACCTAAATAGTGGTCGATACTTTCGTTTTGGGATTTTTTTTGTGGAGACCCGTAGTAGTTTTTTTTTTTGTTTTGTTTTGTTTTTTTCCCCTTATTTTTATTTTTTCTGTGTTGCACGCCGGTTGCCTAGGCCGGGGTGTAACACTACATATATGAGTTCATGCCAAACTTAACATTTTTGTTAATCTCTGGATGCCAAAGCTGAGATCTGCTGAAAAAGAATCCGATCTGAGCAGTTTATCTCAAATGCTTCAATAATAAAATCCTGTCAGGTGCTGAAAACAAATGCATTGCCCAGGCTGTCTCTCCTGCATTTTGTGCTTCCTGTTTAAATGGAATTCAGGTGAGACTGTTCCCTTGCTCACTCTCTCTCCCTAGCTCACACTCAGAAAATTAAATTTGGAGAAATAAAGAATGGCATTAACACTCTGATGGATCAAAGTTAGTCTCAAAGTGTATTTACAAAGAGGTAACTGGAGACTGTTACTGCGCGACTCTGCCTTGAGGAGCCCTTTCATAAGGCTCTAGCTACAATAATGGGAGATGGTTTCCATGACAATGATGCACTTTTGAGGGGTAAATGAGCAGGAGCTTGAATATGAACTTTCAAATACCCCAACCCTCCCACCACCCCTCCCACCTGTAGGCAATGAGCTCCTCTTGATTGCTTTTGTCGCTGTGTGAGGTGGAAAAGAAATGTTTAATTTGCAATCATGATGACATACTGTACCATTAGATGAATCTGTGCACAGAGACACATTTTCAAGATTGCTTTTCATTTGCGTTTACCTTGTATCTCATCACAGTGACTGAGCATATCAGTTTTCTATTCCCATCTTAATCCTCTAATAACATAAAACCAAAGTAGTAATAGTGCAAAACAAAACAATTACATCAATCAATAATTGCATTAATACTTGACTCTATAATGTATGAAGAAAAAACTACTCCCAAGTTGAAATTCAGCCTCATTTTAAGATCTTTGAGCTAATTGTTTTGGCATTCAGTTCAAATATTTATTTATCTGGTTCAGTATCACTGTTCTCTGTAAACTAATACATAGGTCTAGTTAAGGTTATGACTGTACCCAAGCATGAAACTTAGCACCTGCCCACTATCTCCAATCAAAATAGGAAAAAAGGAAGAAAAGTGACTCATCATCAGGCTTAGAAAACAGTTAATGATCCATCCTGTATCCTTTTTTCAGAGTAGAGATGGAAATGAGCAAGCGGCTGTAAAACAAACCTCTGTAAGCTGTCATTGTTCCCAACATCTACAATATTTTTTAATAAAGAATAAGCGCAATTTAAAAGTTCTAGAGTCACCACTTTACTGGAGTTCTACTATGGAAAAAATGCTTATTAATTAATTAACTAATTTATTGATTGATTTTTGGTGCTTTTATGATGTGAATGCTGCTATATTTGCCACCATTTGCCAAAGACAAATTTCCCACGGAGGATAATAAAGTTTATTCTTATCTTATCTCACCTTGCAATATTTAGTGGGCCAGGAGCAATATTTCTGTTGGTGACCAAAACACATAAAAGAGTGAACAATGAATGTGGATTTGGCAGATGGACAGATACTATCGTGCTTGGGCTCAGATTGGACAAAAAAAGAAGGCAAAAATGAAAGTAAGTGGCTTGGCTCAGTAGAGAGGTCTCACAACATGAACACGACCAGGAACTGCCAGATGAGAGAAAAGGTGTTAGAGGTGAGTAAGAAATTTGTGATGTAATTTTGAGACCTTACTTGTTAGTTTCTCAGGAGATTTGGAGGGTCAACGATGGCAAACAGCTGGATGGCTCAGGTGTGAGTAGCTGGCAGCGTTTGTAAAACTCCTCAGGAGAATGGGGATCCAAGATAACAGATTTGTCAAGCAGGCTTTGGACAGCAAACTGGGAAACAGATGGAGAAACAGGGTTACAAGACAAAACGCAGAAGATCTCGCATGTTTCAAAGAGGGCCTGATTATCACCGCACTGGCGATAACATTGACGGAGGAAAGCTGCCTTTAAATATCATGAGCTTGATGAGTTAACTCTGAGCATGTGCGGAAGGATAACCTTTACAGAGAAGCTCCACCCACAGGTGGCCCACAACTCCACCTGAGACTTTGAGAGATGCTGACTTGAGATTAATGTTAATGTTACTCTGGCCTCTAAATGAACAAAATAGGAACTTTGCTAAGAGCCATAGCAAAGAGTCGCGGTTAAACAAACTTACCAAGTTAACTTTAGCTACTATGCAGCATCCCCTTTAACAACTTCCTTGCTATTCAACACTTCTTACTTCTGATTCCAGCAAGAAGTGTACTTAGCTACCCATGACTTGCTAACACAATCTCTGGAGAAAGCACGAAGGCCTCTTGAGGACTTAGAGAAATGAAAAACAGGAAAAATGGGTTACTGTTTTTCAGGAAAGCTATCTACCTGGAGGAAGGTGAGTGAAGCAAGACAATGAAAAAGAATTGAAAAGAAACAGTATGAAAAGAGGAGCAAAAGAAAGATGAGCAAGAGAAAAGCACCTTCACTGCATGAAGTAGAATTTCTATACTTCGTGACAAGTGCAGGCAAGATGAATTGTTGTAACCCACGTGTGTAACTGGATAATGGGATTGCCCTGCTTGTACATCAGAAAAGAAAAGCTGCCTGAAGAATAAAAATCTGTACACAAAGGGAAAAGACACACAGAGTCCGAATGTGTGGGAAGAAAAATGAAGAAAAATCCCATGGGCTAATAGTCACAGCATTAGCTGACTGCCATCCACCTTGGCTGACCACAAAAGTCTCTCCACGGGAACTATCATTAAACCCTCCCAACAGGTGTCTGGGTGAGTGATTTTAACTAGAGTAAACAGAACAAGATTAATGGTGCGAAATAACACACAAGGGCCAGAAAGACAGCGATGCAACAGTGACCGTGTCAATGAAACGATTATTAATGTTTGGTAAGGTGCAGACATTGTCTTTGTCACTCTCATGCTTCTCATTGTGTGTTTTCCTGCTGCAATGTTTGGTGCCCTGGATAAACTAAGTATGTGTGTTCATGTGATCAAATGATTAGGAATATATTGTAAATGATTTCGAAAACATGGTGTGTAAACACCTCATTCAAACATGTATTACTCTATAAGTTTTGTCTTGGCATATTAAAGCAGGAGATGAAGTGAATGAGATAATAGTTTTTATAGCAGAGCTAATCAAAATACTTTATCATTGTTCCCTTTGTTGAATCTCTAGATTCAGCTGTTCAGCCCAGGCTGGTATGGACAAATCAATAGCAAATTTAGGATGTCAGCGCTGAGCCGGTAGCTTATTACATGAGCCAGTGTTATTTACTAGCTTTGGGCTGCCTACTCCTCCTCGGCCCTCCCTCCCTCTCTCTCTCCTCTTCTCTTCTTCTTCCTCTGCATGTTCCAGGTAGTAGTACAAATAGTCCACCACACAGTAAAACCCACTCCCACTCAATGTCACCAGGAGATGATTCAGAGAGAAACCAACCTGTTACATGCCATTTCCATCACAAAGTTTTAATATTAGTCCTACAGCCCCAAACACAAGGCCTATAGCTACTTGTAGCTTCATTCTCTCTAGTTGCCACAAGGGGGCGCCTCCTCAGGTATCAAAAAGAAGTCGCTGCATAAAGTCTATGGAAAAAAGTTCCCAGCTTGCTTGATTTATGACCTCTGTGAACCTTTTCTGATGAGTATGATCTTAGTCACTGGTTTCAGATCTTAGTTAATACAACATGATGTTCTTTTTTGTAAATTATGGCCCCCATAAGAGTCAAAACACACGATAAAGCAGGGTTTGGAATAGGACTGGCTAATGGCCCTTAGCTTCTCAGTCAGATCCACACCTTGCTCATTGGTTTCATAAAGCTACATGATTATGGCCAAAGCAGTTAGCTTGTAGCATCACAAAGGGAAACCAGCGGATCATGGTTGCTATGTCCACCATTTACATTTATTAGATCACCACCACATATAATGTCTATGCCACAGATGCTATTTAAATATAATGATCGCTGCTATCCAAGTATTTAAAATCCACAGTTCTAAAATATTTGTGTGTTCTTGTTTTTATGACAGATTTTATAATAAGTCTAAGATTTGTTATTAGACCATCTGCCCATAGATATATAAGCACTACATGGTCTATTGTCAGTAGGTGTGAGAGTTCAGTAGGAGGTCATACACTGTGAACCAGGACATATATGTGTACATAATGCTACAGTGTGGCCATATGCAGCTCAGATTACCTCTCTTTAGACTCTGATCCATTAGCTCATATTGTGCTCTCGGTATGCATTCACAAAAGATATGTAGTAATAAGGGATCTTACGGGCCTATGACCTCAGTCTTTAGACTGGGAATATACAGTACTTTCTGTCTTAGTATCTCTTTATTTTTCAAATAGCCCTTTAGTGCAGAAGAGATGAAAATAAATGATTTGGTAGTAGAAAATGAGACGCAGTTGTTAAAATCACCAATGTCACAAATAAAGGCTCCACAGCACAGTAGATCAACAAAAATACATTTTTAAAATGAGTCACAGGAAAGAAGAGTACAGCCAGGATTTAGTATTGTCCTTAGAGAAGCAGTTGTCTGAACTCAGTAGGACTGCAAGCCAAGCATCTCTTTTTCTGCTCTCTTTCTTTGCTGAGTTAAAAACTATTATATCCAAATTTATTTCATGGCAATGTACTTTTTAAAATTTAACATACTCAAGTACTAAACTTCGATATAGCTTTCTATATGTGCACTATGTCCTGTTAGTCTTGCGTCAAGGAGCACAGGTTCATTGGTCCTTGTTAACCAAACATGGACACGCCCATGCACATGGGCAGTGGCTCGTAGTCGAGTGAGTTTCCAGAAACACTGGTTAACTGTGCCAATGAGATGGCAGTAGTTTAAATGATGGATGCAAGTGTGCAATAAAGCCATCCTTTGTTGGGATGAATGAAATAGATGGTTTTCACTTTGGTATGTTTTAACTGATGTCTGTTTTTGGATATCACTGGTCAAACACTGATTGCTATGTCTGTCCCGACTAAACATAGATAGTGATATAAGCTTATAGTATGATATAACACATTAAACTTCGCCACAGTACATAAAGAAACTATGATTACCTTCGCCTTAATGAGCTGTAACAACAAACGGCTGCTTTCCCAAGCATCAGTAATATGAATCCAATACTGTAACCTCACAGTGCACTGACAGGAGTGCTTTTGTAACATAATCAGCATTGTTTTTGAGGTTTTATACACATTTTTAAGATGCATCCCATTTGATTTAAAAAAGCACCTAATTTTTACTCTGCTTTGTAGCATCAGCTAAATGTTGAGAATAACTAGGAAGTAGTTTGTGTTTTCTGTGATTGTTTCCATTTATTATGCCTTTTACTTTAAGTGCAGTCCAGTAATTCAATTAAAAATGCTTAATAACTTAAAAGAAAACTCACAGATAAGAGACCAGAGTAGATCAATGGCAAATTGCAGTCCTAAGGTCTGTTTTATAATACACATATTCAGAAATAAAATGAGTCATCAATTGTTAAAAAATCGAGAAAGCATGCATGTTTCTTTTGGTTTGGTTACCTAGGCAGCTTGGCCTGCTGTGCACCGATCATCCAAATGTTACTGAACGAGGAGGTGGCTGTGATTCTGCCTCTTCAGTGTTTACACACAGCTGTTTAACCAGGGAACTTTAGCCCACAGAATGGCTTGCCGGCAGCATGGCAAAGGTAGGATTATGCCTCTGCCAAATGAGGCAGAACAGGCTAATTCTATTTGAGCTTACTTGAGTCAACTTTACGGCCCAATTAGCCCCATGTAGGAGGGTGATGGTGACAGGAAACAACAATGTTCCCTTTTTGCCAGCACAAAATAAGAGATATTAAATAATTCCTTCTTGTTTATTGTACTGGCTGGCTTTAACTTGGCATGGTGGAAAATTGGTCACTGGCCATATTGGTTTATGCTCATTAAAGAGGAAATAATACCCTAATTTCCCACTGGTTGTTTTGATTTTAGAGCGTCTCTAGAGCAGCTGATTTATTTCATGGTGCCTGTTCACTGTCTCTGTTTGTTTTAATGTCCGGTATTTTTGTCCCATGTATGTTTTTGTCAGACCCTGTTGTCTTTTTTTCTGTTTTTTTCTTTCTTTTTACAGCCTTTCAGCAGTTTAGTCTCTCGGTAATATTACATTTGGTGGTTACATATAAATTCAGATTAAATAAATAAATACATTTGACGACTGAAATTGCTCCAAAAGGCATCACAAGCATGGTTATAAGGACAAGGTGAATTCTTGCAGACAATCCACAGCCTCAGCCATATATGCTGGCATCAAAGTCCAACTTTATTGCAGTTGTTGTTAAGGAGTGATTTGGCTATAGAGGCCAAACTGTTGCGAGTAAGCTGATAAATGTGGCTATTTATTTTGTAAATTTTGTAGATAAGCCAGTTCCTTGAAACCTGCTCACAGGCAGCTGCCTATACCAATAAGTACAGAGTTCTCTTCTTCTCTGTTATGTTCTAAAACACAAACTGAATCTGTGATAGGTAACGTTTGGTTTTGGTTGAAATGGCATATTTCAAACAATAATCTATTCCAGAATATGAGTTAACAGTTAGACATCTACAGCAACAAACATTTCAACAAGATGATAATTGCTAATTACCTGCTTATTCTGCGACATCAAGGTAAATTAATTCTTCAATCAAAACATCTAATTTCCAATGTAGGAAGATTGTAACAAATTCCCTTTAAGTGTTCAGACAGCTGGTGTCAAATTTACAAATAGCAATAGTTTAAAGTCTGTTTCTAAAAGTTTGGTATAAAGCTTAAGCTAAAAGAGAAACAACATTAACATAAAATAACTAAAACAGCTTAAAAACTACTTTGAGATGGAATTGGAAATTTTAGTTAAAAGGAAAAGTATGGTAGATGACGAGGAATTTGTTTTTATGATTTGAAGTTTTTCATTTTTTATTTTTCAGATCAAATAACTATAGACTGAGAAATTATTTTAATTCGCTTTTCGAATCATTGTATCAAACTATCTGCCTTTTCAGACTGTTTGATTCCTTCGAGTGTAGCAGTGGCTGCAAAAGTCGGGGATTTGCCATACCATTTATTTCGCAGGCATTTCTCAGAGCCAAAAGACCATTTTAGCAGCCAGTTGGAGGGTGTGGGTGACACACTGCTGGCCAGGAAGTCCTGCATCACTCACGATCCTTTTTTTGGTGTTGTCTTGGAAGGCAGTGTGAACAGAACCTTTCGTGCCGGCAATCATCTGAAGCATATCATCACTTGCATTGCTTGGCTAGTGAACAATCCCACCCGACTGCTTTCCAAATAAAACGGCTCAGCAGAGCAAAATTCTCTTTGTTTCACTGCCCAGTTAAACTGATGGGACATGAGGTGACACTGCTAGTCCAAATATCTGTGATGATGCTAAGGGCCCAATTTTCAGGCAGTAGACTGTTGGTGTTTTGTTTTGGTTGTATGAATTAACTAACACAGTGATGACTATTCATTTATACTTGGACTCATATTCTCTGAGAAGGCAGTGAATAATTTCGAAATTAACAGCTTGACCTGAGGTGTATAGTAAAGATTTATTGTGAGAATAAATATTTAACTGAAAGGGTGAAAAAATACCACTGGAAAAAGAAAAACTAAAAGATATTTATGACATATTTAGACGTGAAACTGACATACTGATTTGTAAATGTTTAAGGAACAATCATCTTAGAGCCTCCTCAAGTATACTGTTTTTCATCTCAATATACTTGAGGAGGTAAAAGGCAACAGTGAAAGGATTGTGAAAAGCATACTGTCATGTGGAGAGAGTGCAGAGAGAGTTAATTGAGTATCACATTTCTGTTGTTACTATCTTTAGTAATTTCAGTCTTTATACAAAGAATGAAAAAAAAAGTACACATAATTGGATATCATTTCTATAGATAGCCTACTCCTGGCCAGGCTTTTAATCTGTTATAGAATAATGACTCACAAGTATATAAAATTATCTGCTGTCCAACTGATTCTTTGTGTAGAGATGGTCACAGATTTCTCATTTAATGCCATGTCTTTTAAAAGTCACATAAAGATAATTACAATTGTCTAACCCTTTAAATCGGGAAATAAACTCAGCTATTAATACAAGGAATTTTACCTTACATCATCCATTGAAACAGCTTCTTTTCACTTAAAAAGGAAAATCAAATTAAAGGGTCATATTTGAGATTATTTGGGACACTCAGTAGGTGACACTAATCATTGTGTATTAAGCATGAGTCTTCATAAATGTGGATCTTAACAGCAAATGAAAGGCTCCCAGAGAAACATGACCACAAGCTGGTAAATCAAGCTTATTGTCATGTACACCGCAAAACACAAGTGGTTACACAGAGCAATGAAATCCTTACTTTGCAGGTTCCCTTCACACAACTAAATAACAACCAACTAAAATAAAGAAGAATAAATTTAAGCCTGAGTATAGAAAATAATAAATAAAGTAAAACAGTGCTTTGTAGCACTTGTAGCTTATGTAGCTTATGTGTGGGTGTAGTCAGGATCTAAAGTGCAAGTAGCTGCAAAACTGTCACAGTGGTAATAAATATAGATGATGCAATATTAAAATGTTATGTTATGGTATATATATTTACAAAATTGCACAAATGTACAAAATAATTTTACCGTAAGTTATTTTAAGTATTACCAAAGTAAGTTTATGCAGTCCACAATATTGAACCATCCATGATGCATGAACATAATGCATAATAAAAAAAATATGAAAAGCCAAGGTTAAGCCACTGTGTAATACAGCATGTACCCCTAAAGTGTAGCATATTTACATATTTACAGTATAAATTACTTAAATATAATTAGTATATAATTATTTCCTCTAGCTGACCAATGATTTATAATCTAATGGAGTTTTTGTCTCGAGCAAGATTAAAAACCTCTGCAAGAACTTGCAGAGGTTTGCACATGTTCTGGAGTTGTGACTGTTGTGCATTTCCGTACATTGGAGTAGTAATTAAGGTAATCTCCTGCAAGTTTCAAGCCGCTGCACAGCGATTTTCACTGCATATCAAGCTAAATGAAATGAAAACAGATCCCTGAAAAGAAATCAATTTGGTATCTACAGTCTGCTCTGGGAAATGTTAGGCAATAATGCAAAATGTGTAAGTTATATTGAAATAGATGTAATTAGGCAAAATCACCACAATAATGAAACAGATTTTTCTGTGAGCTAGATATAAGAAGAGTAATCAGTGAACGCATTTCAATGACTGTGAAGTCTGTTGGATAGAATATAAAACATTTTAAGAGAATATGAGCCATTTACTCTCAGCACGGTTTGGTAAACAGGCATTATTCTTGGAATACAAAAAGCCTCATATAATTTCTGCTAATGACACAAGTAAAAATTAGAAGAGGGTAAAGTGTCATGGATAAATAATGGATCAATACATATTATAAAGATTCAGTGTCACAAAATATTACAGTACAATATGAATGCAGTATAGTCCTGTTTGCTGTTAAATCTGAATCCATCTCCCAGTTTGCTTTATAGAGGGAAAAAAAATCAATGCTCATATAGAAAAAAAGAAGATACAGAAAATTGTATTTACCATCCTGCTTTCACTGCACTGATACTCCCAGCCCCTACTGTTCACCCTAAGCATTTATGTTTGGAAACTGGGCAGGGCGGGACAGTAAGGAAAATAGTTTTTCTGTAAAAATAAGTGGTTTATCACATGAATGATAATCACGGTGCTGTTGGTTGCTTGGTTACCATCTCTTGAAATCAGAGGTTGTCGAGGGACAGGAAAGGGTTCTTTGATCCTCTTGGGGTTTGTGTGTTCCAGTGTCTTGAATAGTACGTCAGATAAGGACAGTATGTTTAGGTTGAGAATTTATTGTACATTTAAAACAAATATTATTTGTATCTATATTATTTAAATATATTAAAATAACATATATTGTTATTTGCTTCAAGTGTTGACTGATAGCTCTGTCTGATCCCATTTCCAGGTAGGAGTAGAGAAAAACAAACATATCACTGAAGTTCTCTGCAAAAATTTCAAACACACTTAACCGATGATTTCACTGTGTGGGAGAAGTTTAAATGGATGTTATGCAGGTCGGTGCGGCAGTTTGGGGCCTGAATAAACACCTAGCAACAACCTCATCATTTAACTAGTCATTAATATTTACATTCCTTCAAAGGCCCAATATGTTCTCTTTTCTAGATGACTGATTACAATTAAATAAAGTTCATTAAGCTTTAATGAAATGCAAGCCTCTGTATATTGCTCTTGCCTCTATAACACAAGAGCAATGTGAGAAATCATGAACCAGCTGTAAAGGGTAAAATCAATCACTGTTTTTCATTTAAATGCCAGGCAAAGAAGCATAAAACCATAGTGAGCGTGTTGATTACACAGCCTTAGACTAACCAGCTTTCCAGAGAAAGAAATAGACCAACCATGGTTCATTTCTCAACACCAATCAAACTTTTCAAGGGCTGCAGATTTTCAGTTTCTGTGTTTTGTCCTTGAAGACGCTTCCACCGATTAAGCGTAACAAACCCCTGATGTACGGGCTGCAAGGACAGCCATATAGACATATACACTTTAAGGAGTTTAGTTTGACGATCTACTGACTGAAAATCCTGCTGTCAGAGCCTAACACTATACATAAATCTTTAAATGTCTAAAGATGCTGTGACGGGCCTGGGGATGAATATGGGGGCAGGAGTTCAAAAAGTTGTACTGTTTTAAGACAAAAAGACATTCTGGTTTCAGTGTGGCATTAGAGCATGCCGGAAAACGCATTTGTAGGACATGTCTGACAACTGAAAGCAAATGCATTTATAACAATTATGAAGAGTTACACTGAAGTGACGCAGTATGCTGGCAGTGTTTTCTGTCTAAAGTCATCAGTGTTGGGACAAACGCGTTATTAAGTAACGCGTTACAGTAACTACGTTATTATTGTGGTAACGAGCACGGTAACTAGTTATTATGCCAAAACCAGGAACGCGTTACTCGTTACTGGGATTTAGATAGGCTCGTTATTCGTTACTTCGTGTGGTGGCTATGGCGGAGCTTCCACAGATTCAGTAACATTAGCAAGTGGTGGAGGCCAGCAGGTGGATGAGGGAAAGGGGAGGCAGGAGGAGAGACCCGAAGGCGGCCGCCGGTCCGAGTGTCAGGTGAACTGAACTTCAGGTAAGAAGTTATGACCTGCAGTCTATCTGGGTCAGATATGAAACCAAGTTTAGGTGGAGTTTATTTTCGTTATGCTGACTTTTTACAGTCAGTTACAATAACTCGTACTGCTACTAGCTAGCATGAGGTTTCTATTAGAGATGGACCGATCCGATATTACGTATCGGTATCGGTCCGATACTGACCTAAATTACTGGATCGGATATCGGAGAAAAATAAAAAATGTAATCCGATCCATTAAATATCACGAAAGCACCTCACAAAACTTGCAACACGCCATAACTCACCTCAGAACGTTAGCACGTCGGAGCAGTATGCATCACGTGATAGAGCGGCTGTGGCATGCGGGACCTGTCGGTGGTCTGGATAGCATTTGGAGCTTCGCTAGCAACCCGGCATTTCATCTCCGACAAAGTTATCCCCGAGAGAAGTAAAGCAAGTGTGTAAGTCCATCTCTGAATGTTTGTAAAGCATTCCTGCGTTAAGCTTAACGAGCGACTGCCTCTCGCTCTCCTGCTGCTACTTCAATCATGAAACTGCAATGATCAGCTGATCGGCTTTTCTTCGGGGTCGTGTTGTTGTTTATGCCCACTTTGCGCCAGAAAGAGGAAACCAGCGGAGCGCGCTAACAACAGCAGCACGTTTAAGCTTGATCAAGCTGTTGTTAGAATTATTTAATATTAACTTTCTACTCGAGGATCTTTTTCTACGTAGCTGACGCTGGTAACTGTGCAGGGGCGGATCTAGCAAAGTTTAGCCAGGGGGCCAGGTAGGGCATTAACAGGGAAAGGGGGGCACAAAGAATACTTTTCTTTCTTATTCTCATTTAAAAGGTCTCGCTTTAAAAAAATAATTATCTGAGTCTTACAACAAACGATTGATAGATTGATACATATATACCATCAGAACAGTGTACATCACTGTCACAACAGCGTTTATTTTCATTCAAAGGCTTTATGATTTTTCCTGTAATGGTGGGCCGGTCTCTAGTCAAAACGCCCGGGCCGATTTTTTGTCCCAGTCCAGCCCTGTATGCAGCTCATCTGCAGTCTGTGTTACCTACATCTTCCTATTCAGAAGGCAGAATTTCCGAGTTCTGAGTACAATCAAAAGCTGTGATGTAGGCTAGAATCATGGCGGCGGTCAACGACGGTCCAGGCGTGGGATTTCTCTCGTGGAAATATGCACATTATTTTTTCCTTTCTGTTGGTAGGTGGCACAGTGCACTTGTGGCAAGTAAGCAAGCTAGAAGACTGGCAATCTTGCTGGGTATCCAGTTATGGAAGCAACACATTAACAAGAGAATTCTGAGTAAAACCAAAGTTACTTTCCCTAGTAACTAGTTACTTTGAAAGTAACGAGTAACTTGAAGTAACTGAGTTACTTTTGATGGAAGTAACTAGTAATGTAACTAAGTTACTAATTTAAAGTAACTTACCCAACACTGAAAGGTGTTCTGCCTATTTGTTCGCATGAAAAGTTATAAAATAGCAATCTCTGTACATTGGGACAGGATCTGGTTGTGGTTTGCATCTCACAAGATGTGGAAACTTAAATTACTTTGTACAGCCTTTTAAATTCAGACACTTTGCAGGGGTGGAGCAATGGAGGGTTGAATGTTGAAGGTTTTGTGAGCCTAAAGAAAGATTTCTTCGAGAGGTGAGAAAATTATCAGACCTCTTCCACCGTAACGTTGTTAGATATTGCACGTTTTGGCTGGAGGATACTGAATACGAGTGGGACCTTAGAGATGACAGTTAGCTTGTTATGCTAATAAAAACTGGAAAGTTGGAAATTATTTCTGTCTGGTCAACCCTTTAAGTTCATCAACACTTACACAGGGAATGATATAGGGTTGCAGTGAATACACCCCTGGGTATGGGACCTTTTCTGAAGGTGTCCTGGCAGTTTGCCGTGCGCCAACATCTTGCTAAGAAACTTTATATAACTTTCCCTGTAACTTACATATATATTTGTGGCCATTCTTTTTTAATTTTGGCTTCAGCAAAAGCAGATGGGCCTGAAGAGATGAACACATAATATCTGTTGCCAAATTTAAAATTCATATCAATTTAATGCTTATATGAGCTCAGTAAAGCCTTAGCTTAGAAAAGAAAATATTAAATAAAATTTTAATTGAAAAGTTTATGTAATTCTGTGTAAATATCACCAAAACAACCAAAGCTCAGGGTATGGCTGTCAGTCTGCCACTACACTTGTAACCTTTGCAGCCAGTATGTGTTAGGCAGTGTTTTTTTCTAACGTGAAGCCAGTTTGGCAACGATGAAATAAAACTGACTGGTGCATGCCAGAATCCACTTATCGTGGTACCTGATTGGTGCAAAGTTTTATTGCAATTCAAACTACTTTCATGGTAAGTGCTATTCTTCCACAATTCTCTTTTAGAAATTGAGCTTAGCCTTCAGTGGAAGCAGTCATCTATAGAGTGTACCTGAAAATGAGCAGATTTTTTGTAGCTTCACCCTGTTCCTTGCCTCCATTATATCACTTGAAACACCTTGACAGCAAACAATTCAAAGGCTCTGGTGGCCCTGAGAAGAAAACAGTCTCTGCGGTCCTCTGTCACCTCCGACCGTCTTTTGCCTATGTCTATAAACAAACACAAGGCTGCTGACAAAATTAGTGGTCGCATTCTTTTCTGCTTTCCCTGAACAGAAACTCCGTTTCACCATCTGTGGCTGGATTTTGAGTGCAGGTGGGTGATTTCCCTGTAAATGTTAGTCAGTTGGCTGCAGACCTTCAGCGTTCTGCCAGGTCTCAGTGTAGAGGATTTGGCTGAGTTATAACTTGCATATGTATGCTGCTTTGTGAGGCTGGACACCATCTGCAGAGTGTCAGCTGTCCCTCCATGTGTATGTATGTGTGTGTGTGTGTGTGTGTGTGTGTGTGTGTGTGTGTGTGTGTGTGTGTGTGTATGTGTGTACACAGTAATAAGACTCTGTAAAGGGGCTGGATTTTCATGGGTTGGAAAATGGTATTTAAATCCTAAATGAATGTAATTGTTATTGTCATTTTAAGTAGAGATTTGGTTTTTTACTACACATAGAGGCAATTTTATAGAGGCAACTTAATTTACAAATTTTATTCAGTCTCTTGAAAAATATTTCTGGCTGCATGAGGGTTTTTCTTCTTTTTCTTCTCATCACAAATCATGATGATCACACCTGGTGAGAGAACACACAGCTTGTCGCTCAGTGCTTTTCAGTTTAATTTCGAGAAGTACAATTAAACCTATCATACTGAGGATTCCCAAAGAACGCGAAGTGAATTTTAGAGACGGCATGGATGCATGTGAAGTGCAAGTGAAGAGATATAATTATATGCAAATACACCCTTGGAATATTTGTCTAAACTAAAAAGGTTTCTTCATGAGCAAAAATACATGTGAATCCTGTGTTTCAAAAATATACAGAAAATGGAATTAAAAAGCAAAAAACAAAAAAACTAAACAAAATGGAGGAAAATAAATTGAGGTGGGTTAATCCAGAGGCAAACTGAGTTGAAGTGTCCTTTGCTACCTAGTTTACAACTAGTGTACAGCTGGGATGAATTAACCAGGCGTGAGGAGTCAAAATAGTGTGAGTGATGTGAAGCCGGGGTTTTCTTTTCTTACTTTAAATATGCTTTGATGCTGGCAAAAGAAGGACAATGTAACATCAAAACATTTGACTGCAAAGAAATGAGGGGTGCAAAGATTTGAGGTACCCCTCATTTCTTTATTTTGGAGTTAAGACTTTCTTGTAATGTATTAAAAGTGCACCACACTTTCTCAAGTTTCTGAAGTTTAAAGTTTCTTTGCACATTGGCCTATCAGTCATCAACAAATTATTCATTGCTCATTTGTTTGATGTAATCTATGAAAAATGCCAAAGACAACACAATCTGGGATCATCTTGATAGAGAACAGAACAAAAGACAACCAACGTCCAAAGAAGAGCTTTGCAATGCCCTCCAAGAAGCCTGGACAACTTAAATAAACTACAGGAATGGCTCCCTTAGACCAGGGGTTGGCAACCCTAGGCACGCGTGCCATAGCTGGACTGGCCATCGGGCATACTGGGCATTTGCCCAGTGGTCCAGTGACTTTTTTTTTCTTTGTAACGGTATAAACAATGAAAGGTGGTGGATTGGCCAGATGCTGGCCGGTGTGTAAAAATAACTCAGTTGTTTGGTGGTGGCTATGGCGGAGCTTCCACAGATTCAGTAACATTAGCAAGTGGTGGAGGCCAGCAGGTGGATGAGGGAAAGGGGAGGCAGGAGGAGAGCCCCGAGGCGGCCGCCGGGCCGAGTGTCAGGTGAACTGAACTTCAGGTAAGAAGTTATGACCTGCAGTCTATCTGGGTCAGATATGAACCAAGTTTAGGTGCAGTTTATTTTCGTTATGCTGACTTTTTACAGTCAGTTACAATAACTCGTACTGCGTACTAGCTAGCATGACAGAGTTTCTATACAGCTGGGTGGGTGCTATGATGTTACTGATAGTGAACTTTATGTAATTCATAAGGTTAATTATTAGAGTTGCCAACCGTCCCCTAAAAAGACGGAATCGTCTCGTATTCAGAGAAAATATTACGCGTTTCGTGTTGAGGTGAAACGGAACAGTTTGTCCCGGACTTCAGCTAGAATGGAAAAAGACACAAAGCTGGAGTTATTCTGTCGTTATGCTGCAGCTGCCTCTTCTTCTCTCATTCTTTCCCCCTCCCTCTCCTGTTTCTACTTCAATCATGAAACGGATCAATGATCAGCTGATCGGCTTTTCTCTCTTGTTTGTTTATCGCCCAATTTGTGCCAGAAAGAGGAAACCGGCGGATGTCGCGTTAAACAACAGCAGCAAGTTTAAGCTTGATCAGCTGTTGTTAGAATTTATTTAATATTACTTTCTAGTATCAGCTGATGTTTGCTGGAGCCACAGCTGTAAAGCTGCTGGTCATGATATGGTTTGGTTATCTGGTGAGAGGGAAACATGAAGATGGGACGAGGAGATGTCCTTACTGGATCATCAGAGCTGAACAGGTGATGGAGAAACAGGTTTACCAGAGATCACATTAACATTTGTGTCTCTGTATTAACAGACATGCCATATTGGCCCAGTTTATTTTTCTTATCATTGTTGTGAGGAGATCATAAATAGCATTTGCATTTTCTGTTGTACAGTTCATTTGCTGTTATGGAGTTCTTGTTATGGATAAAAAGTGTCTTTTTTTTGTTTCAAAATAGCTGACAACTATTCGCTAATAGCTGCCAACATCTGCGAACAAATATAATTCTATAAAGTTGTTCTATATAGTGTATAACTGTTAATATAGAGCGTTATTAAATTTATTGCTAATGCAATCATGTGGCACACTGACTTCTGAGGAAATTTTAAATGGCACTCGTCATCAGAAAGCTTGCCTACCCCTGCCTTAGACAGTTCAGGTTGTGTTGAAGAACAAAGCTGGTCATACCGAATCTTGAACTTGAAGCTTGTTAGAATTGTAAAGACACTGTTTTTGCCGAATATACTTCATGATATTTGGCAATCGTCTAAAGGAGGATGAAGTCATTATGTCCATTAATGGAGAATTGATTGAAAGAGTTACTGAATTTCGCTTTTTGGGTGTAATAGTAGATGAAAATTTGACGTGGAAATCTCATATTGAGTATATTAGAAAGAAGATGGTTAAAAGCATTTATATTTTGGGAAATATAAGAGATTTATTAGACTACAAAACAATGCGCATTTTATATTTTTCCTTGTTTTTCTCATATTTTAGTTACTGTGTTGAAGTTTGGGGGAATACATATGAGAATACTATAAAACCTCTAAACTTATTACAGAAGAAAGTGATACGAATGATTCATAATGTTAAATATAGAGAACATACAAATAAATTATTTATAAAATCAAAATTATTAAAATTAGGAGATTTAGTGAAATTACGAACACTATTAATTATGTTTAAGGCTAATTTTATTTTCTCCTTGTTACTATGTGGAGTGGTATATTCTGATTGTAAATTTGTTGTTTGGTTTGGGTTAGGACCGGAGATAAATGTTAATATTAGTTTGTTCCCTGATTTTTGGTGCCCACTTGTAATATAAGTTGGAATGTAGATAGGGGGCAGGTTTTAATAAGAATATTTTCTTGTTCCTGCTCCTTTTCACACATGGTTGTAGTGCTTTATTGATAGAAAGTGTGGTTGGTTTGTTTGATCTGTTGTACCAAGTGTGAAATAAATAAATAAATGAAATGAATGAAATGAAATGAAATGAAATGAAATGCCCACTCATACTGGCACAATCTCCCATTTACCTAGAAAAATATAAAAACAAAAGCATGTCATTTTCTCATACAGTAACATAGTTTCACTGTCACTGCTTATGGGTTTGGTTCAGATATCATGTTCTCTTCCATTTTAAATTTCAATATTACTTTTTGATGACGCCATCTGAGCAATAGTAAAGACGTACCTGAAGCTACTGACGATGAGAAATGACTTCTGGTGCTTGTCATAAAACAAAGCATTTGAAAGCTTTAATCACAGCATGGGCGACTGCAAGGGTTCAGATGAAGGATGCTCTAACAAATGAAAAATAGAAAACATTCTGGGTACATGACTGTGATTAGTGATTCTATGCTACACAGCATAGATGTTTTCTATCTTGACTCCTCTTTAATGTTTAAGAATGTAAAAGCAAAATAAATGAAAACATTTGGATATGTTTAAATAGATACATCAGAAAATGGAAGCAAGTTGACAGACAGCTGATTTATTCACTGCTCTTTTTTGTGCACTATAACATGTAACTTACATCCACAAAACATTACATATGCACGATATATTATGATGTAATCACAGCAGCCATCTAACAACAGACTCAAACCACAGGCAAAATAATACCGCATTATGGGTGTGCACTAGCAAAATAATTGTACAGGATGTAATAAACCCAAATATGAACTACAATACTGAATTGCTGTTTAAATCATTGCATTAATATGAGTTACTTCTGATAACTGAAAAGAAAAAACATGTTGATAATACATTTGCTTTACTTTGATTCATAAATAAAGTCTTGTATTACAAGATTTCATTTTTCTTTACCCCTATTTAGCATCCCCTCTTTTTTCAACAACAGTCTGTAAACACCTGGGATCTGAGGAGGCCAGCTGCTGCACTTTTGGGAGAAGAACTGTTGTCAGATATAGGAGTCTAGCTGCTTAATATTCCTGGGCCTTCTTTATTGCATTTTCCATTTAATTATGTGCCAAATGTTTTCAGCTAGTGAAAGATTTGAACTGCAGGCAGACTAGTTCAGTTCCCAGTCTCTTCTACTATGAATCCATTCTGTTTTAATAGATGCAGTATGCATTTATCAGTGTCTTCCTGAAGACACTGATAAAGACCTTCCCTGAAAGCTATATGGAGCAAATGTTGCTTTAACAATGTTTTCTCAGATGTACTATTGCCATAAAATTCAAAGTGAGCCAATATTTTTCATAGAACAGTAAAATATCTGAATTTAAGCATTTCAACAATTTAAACATTTTAAATATTTAAACCTATTTTCTGTGTTTTATTTTGAATAAAGTATTGGTTTATGAGATTTTTACATCATTGTATTTTGGCTTTTATTTACATTTTACTCAGCATCCCGGCTTTTTTGGGACTGGGAATTGTTTGTTTTTGTTATAGGTATATTGTGCATAGTGTGACATACTTTTTAGGGATATAGTGATGGTTCATGCAGACTAAAGCACACATGAAATGAACAAAAGTAAACAAACAACACCATTGTTGATGTCACAAGCAAAAGGTTAACGATGACCTTTGAAACCTTTTTAGGGGAAGGTGGAGAAAGGCAGTAAACGCACAACTTCTGCGAACCAGTGTCACTGCTCACCTCCTTCACACACATCACATAATGGCCATAAACAACGTGTCAGATCAGTGCAGAACATCTGAACAAAGCTGGTTGAGAGCAGAAACAATGCATGTAATGGAGGCCAGCCATTCTTAACCTCAGCTACCCATTACACTCACTGAGCTATTTCTGTAGCTGTATGGGGACAAACACATACACACAAAAACAGAACTTAAAACAGATATGACTGGATTAACGGGGGGATAATGGCAGGTGTTGATGGGCTGGTTCCATTATTTCTTCCATCAACGGCTGCTTGGTGTTTGTATAACAGTCACAGTAATAGCAGGTGTTTTTACTTAAACCAGAGGCCTTTGGGGTACAGTTTAGTCGGCTGAGATAAAATCCTGATGTGTTTGTGATACTCATTAAAATAACAACAAAAAGCAAAAAACAATTGTGGTTATTAGGTGCAGAATATCACTTTACAAGCTTTGAAAAACAAAAAGCGTTTGTTAAAAAATTCTACAAATGGCAGATGCTTCATATTTCAGTTTTCCGACACAATTTTCCTCAAACTTTTGCAAAGCATGCTGCAGTGATTGATTCTTGAATAAATTCTAATGAGCATAATGATCAGATTAAAAAAAAATATTACGTACATAATATCATGAAAATAGTATTTCCCCCCTCAATGATTTCTTTTCTTTTCTGGGTTATTTGTCACATTTAATGTTTAAAATCATTTCATTTATTAAGAAATTAGAAAGGGGCAAACAAGTTCTCTGGCACCTTTCAAAACAAAGAATCATTTTTTACATTATCTACATTTCTCATCTCCACATTGTTTCAACTATTGTGTAAGACTGAAAAAAATTACATTAGAGGAGCTGGAAAATATTTTGTTTTCAGATTTATGCCTGAAGATGTTCGAAGCTAATGGCATCAAGTGATGATCAGAGAATCTTAAACTTCACAGAAATCCCCCCCCAAACCCCCACAAAAACAAACAAACCGTAGTCATTCTTTACTTCATTTTCGTCTTATTGATCAGACTTTGATGGGAATAACCAAATTATTTCTCAAAGAATTTTGATTCAAAAGATCTTGGTTAGCATTTTGCTTAGAAATACAACCTTTTTTGTGATCCCACATCTATTCAGTGATAGACACACTGTAAAAAGCTCTGATAATGAAGTAAATAATAATGAAATTGTTTGACTTTGATAAAAAATGTTTTGTTCTGTTACGGTAAGAAGCTGATTCCAGCTAACGGCTGAAGGCATGTGCAAACGTTTTATTCTTCACAGTTTCTTTTCTCGTCAGACGCAACAAATGTTATTTTCTTCACGTAGGCAGAAAACTGCATTCAGAAAGTCTCTTTGTGAGACATTTAGCAATCTTGTACAATCTTACATGTACAATACACATGTAAGTATTTGAATTTAAAACATAATCTCACTTCATTCTCCGTGAGGCTAAATTTGGTTTACCATGGTAATTTCACAGAGGTTCAAAGATACCACACATGCATAAAATGCTTGATATAACTATCTAGCAAAACAGTTGAAATTTTATTAAATCTGAACATGTATCTTAACAATGTCACTTTCAGGCCTGACATAAAAGGAATACAGCACTAACACAGTACTTCTTCTTCATAGCCACATGTTGAGGGCAGACTGGAATCTACACTGACTCTCTGTCGCCTCTTGAAGTACAAACAAGACAGGACTGAGTGAACTAGTTTGCATGCACACTTTTAAGTTCTCAGGTGAAGAGGAAGATGTCTGTGACTTAATGTCAAACCTGCCCTTTACCTCTAATAAACTAAAAGTGCTCTTGCTCTGTGTGTGTGTGTGTGTGTCTGTGTGTACGTTATTTGCTTTTCTTGATGACCTTTCATCGAATCTGTGTTGGCATTAAATACTGTTAAAGTTAAACAATCAGTCATGACTGTTATTACTTTTTCTGACACTGATGTATAGAAATATTTTTCGATATTACTCTAACAGAGAAATTAGTATAGCGCTAGATAAGAGTAGGTAAGAGTTTCTATGATATAAAATGAATGTGTTCACTTTTATGACACGTTCATTTTTTCACAGTCTTTTTCAAATAGGTCATCTGACAAATAGGCTCTGTTATTATTACCTATGACATATAACAGCTGTATTGTGGAAATTAGATCTAATGATGAATGTAAGGATGAAATATTTAAACACTAATTAAAGATATTATTTGTTATATTGATCAAGCATCGATCTATCCAGTTTCTTAACTGATTTTCTAATTTAGGGAGAGGACTGGAGCCTATTCCAGTTGTCATGGGATAAAGGGGGAGTACACCTTGGAGTGCAAGGAGTCTAGCACAGGGCTAAATATCATCAGAATGATTGACACATGAATCAACCTAATAACTGCCTAATCAAATAAATTCATTAATTAATGGTTGAAAAAATATTCCCAGACTACTTTCAAAATTGAGCCACATAGTGTGAGGGGTGGGGTTAACATTTCCTTAACTGTGCTGGTTATTCCAAACAGGATGTTACCTATGATCTGTGTGATCTGTCTGAGTGGGAAGACTTAAATATTAAATATAGGTCATTCAAATGTACCTGGCTGATCATTTCTACCTTTCAATATTTTGGACTTCATGAAAAAAAAAAAAACAATACTTATTACCTGGTATAAAAAAGTTTTGTGATTTTTTTATTTATTCACAAACCTGGTAATTTGATCTTGCATGGCATTTAACTATCTTCTCACCTGCATGCAAAACTACTGCAGAGACCGTTTTATATTATTATTATTACTATTATTAAAATATTAAAAGTTGCACTTTTAAAGTTACTGTTAATCTTTCACCAGCGGACTGACTTTGTACATGGTGTAACAGGTTTAAACAGATGCTATCATGAGGATGTTTGTATTGTTAAAATAGAAACCTCATGAACAAACAAGAACAATCATGCTCAAGTACACTCTTTCAATGCAAATATAAAGAGAAACCCAGTTCTGAACATACATGCACGCATAATGAAGGTTGTTATGCAGCACTGACGCAGTGATCGAACTTGGATGACGGATTTTGAAGCGGATCTTCCACCTCCAGTTTGCGATACTACTGTTCATAGAGTGAATGTACATAGAGCAACAGAAGCTCCGCACCGTGTGAACTACAGTGACCGCACAGGTTAAAGACAAGCTGCAGAGAAAAGCATGCAGGATCACAATGTATGTACACTGTTTAACTAACAGGACCATGCAAGGGACAGTCGAAAGTGAGTACCACAACAAATGCTGAGCTGAGCTTCCTTTAAAACTGCTTTGAAACTGAATATAAAGTGAGCTCCCTTTATATGATTTTTGGCAGACCAGATTAGAAATTGAAGCCCTTTGGGGTTTTGGGAAAAATACTCACTTTCAGCAGGTTGAAGTGAGTGAGTCGACCTTTTAAATAAACCAGGACTAAAGGTACCAAGGTATTAGCTATTTTTGCGGGGGGGGGGGGAATTTGCTTTTGTGATTACTTTGCAATTGGTACTAGAATACCTGTTGCTATATTTTGCTAAAAATGTATTTTTGCTAGAACCCATGCACCCAACTAAGCCCTGCTGATCTGTCTGTTACTTTTGTTTTATATGCATAAATTATGTTAGTCACATTTTGTGGATAAGCCTTCCGATCCCACAATTGTGGGTATCTGTATGAAGTTCTATGGATGAAAAATCCTACAAACACTGGTAAAAACACAATTTAAGCTACTATAGAAGTTTCTCAAATGTAGATTAAATCCATTAATCTCACTAATAAAACTTTACAAGCAGGGCTCTCTTCACTGGTGTGATTGCAGGAGGCAGGGGGGAGGGGTGCAATGTAATTCATCTTATTACTTCAAAGAAGAATTACTATCATCTATTGCTCATAATGGTCTAATGATAAAGTTTTAGTACTGTTTACTGTTCAATATAAATAATTAATCATTGTAATTCTAATGATTGATTATTATTTCAGTGTTTTTGTGCACCTTCTGGCACTTAGTGCCCTGAAGACGGTGCGTAATGTGTATGTAGTGCTGGGTATGTTGTTGAATGTGAGTACGTTTTTACAATTAGTGCCAAAAAAGGACTCTACTACAGTTACCTACAGTCATATGAAAAAGAAGGTACACCCTATTTAATTTCAAGGTTTTAGATGAGAGCAGCTTCAAACCGCTCTCGTGTATCTTGCCGGCTTCTAAAGTTTTTTCTGGATTCACTAAATCTTGAGTAGTTTTGAAATTGTAATTTCTGCTTGGCACCGTTGGTCAGCAACGGTGCAATCGTTGCTGACCAACACACCCTGAAGCTTCCTTACTTGGTTCAATTCCTTACAAGGCTAGCCTGGCTAGCCTTGTTTTTTAGCCTGTCTGTTTGCAGCCCTCAGTCCATGGCTGTCTGTGCTCAACCAGCATACTCACAGTTACAAGAGGATATCCAGTGACTGAAGCTCTATCTTAGGAAGAAGAATGAGCTTATAATACAGTTTGCATCTGTGACCACCACACAAGTGTAGCACCTGGCTTCTTTACACGTTACCTGCTGTGGCAACATTGGCAGCTGCTCCACCACTCAGTGCTCGGTCCCAGCAGCTTGCTGTGATTCCCCACTCCCCTGGTCTGGTTCAATAACCTCTGGAGAAGAGCTCGTCATCTCAGCTGATCTCCTGGGTCTGGCTGATGAGATGTGGCCCATCCTCATGGTGAAGCCAAAGTCCAAAGTCTGCTCCACGTCCTGTACCTCAGAGCCGTAGGCCCTGGAAAGGGCAGCAAGGGTCGTACTAGACACCCACTCCGTCTACACCCAGAGGCTAAACAGCTGATGAACACATTTTTAAAACTGAAAAATGTGAACACACCATGATCTCCCGTGCAGGACCACCTGAGTGACCACTTAAGTTCTAATGGACTATCTGCTCCACAGCGGGATGATGCTTCTGCCTCCATGGCTGCTGGAGACACTGGTGACCATTTAACCACTGAAGATGGGATTGCTGCCCAATCTGTAGCTTGCCTCCACCACTGTGTGAATGTAAGAGTGAATGAATAGTGGAATTGTAAAGCGCTTTGAGGGTCTCAAAAAGCACTATATAAAATCCATTATTATTATTATTATAACAGGGATGCTGCTCCGATTTCATTCCTCAAACTGACCCTTCTTGTGATACCCCAGTCACTGTACCTATCCGGGGACCTGTGTGAAGGATATTACTATTCAGCTGTTGAAAACCCACCATAAACCCTTGGCAATAATTATCCATGTCAGCACTAATGACTTAAAACATGGTCAGTCAGAGACCCTCAAACAAGACTATTTACCTTGTGGACAGTCTGCTGGACACCGGAAAGCAATACCTCTGGTTCAGCCTTGCAGAAAACAAGACTTTCAGTTTTAAAGTCAGCCACCTCATCTTTACCAATTTCAGTGATTATAAGGTATAAATGGAAAAAATCTTATATTGTCCATATTTGTACACCCAGACTCAGTGATCTAATTACTGTGCGACAAAGCCTCTTCCTCTCGAGCCCGTCTCTCCTGCAATTATTGTGCTTTTTAACAATATAGCTTTATCTAATAAACCATTCATACTTAACAATTTTGTCACAGCTCAGAATTTTGATATTTTCTTTGTCATTCAGACTTTGCTCAAACCAGACGACTGTCGTCCTCTTCATAGAACTTTGCCCAAGTTCTTGAATTCCCCGAGGTGCTCAGGCCATGGTGGGGGAATAGCAGTGGTTTATAAGGTTTATCTAATTTGTGTCCCATTTGATGCTTGTTCTTTTGACTCCTTTGACTTAGTATCTTTCAATTATAGCATCACTGATCATATCCACCAAAGAAGAGAAGGCAGAAAAGCTAAATGTAGACAGAAAAAGACTAATTTATCTCCATGTTCACTCCAATATCCATATGAAGGAGTTACTAGTCATACTCAACCAACTCATAAAAGATGTGAGAACATTTTTTTTAGAAGTTTGATTAACAATAACAAACATAGTCCGAAGTTTTTATTTGACACCATCAGCAAACTTCTTAATTCTCCTTAGTCTCCTATCACTCCCATGCCTTCCAATGAGTTTGAATTTTTTTAGATTTCTTTACTGGAAAGATCAACAGTATCAGGTCACAGCTCAAGTCTGTACCTCTTCCATCAGTATCAAACAGATATTTCAGAATTCATATTAATCAAAGTATGTCCTCATCTGCACCGTTCATATATGGAGTGCCCTGGGTTAAATCCTTGGACCAGTTATGTTTTCCTTATGTATGTTACCCCTGGGCCAAAGAATTAATATCTTTTAATGGAATCTCTTGTCCCTGTTATGCAGATGACAGAGTTCTATTTTCCTGTTAGGTCCAACAACCTGAGCAGCTCCTGCTTCAATGTTTTTCTGCCATTACAAATTGGATGTATTCTAATTTCCTCCACCTCCATTCCAAAAAAATCGAGGTTCTAGTGTTCAGCCCATTCAGTTTCTCTAAGGAAGTATAGCCCCTTTTCCATTGGTACCCACTCAGATCGATTCACAGTGGTCTTTAATGGTTTTCTGGCTTTTCAATTAGGTCATAGTACCTGGTACCAGGTACAAAAATAGTACCTGCTAAGCTGGGGTTCCAAAGCGATCGACCAGGTACTAAAATGTGGCATCCTCAGACTCCATGCCACTGATTGGCTAGTCATTGCTGTCACTTGATGAGTCATTAGAGCTTCTCATTCAAGAAGATCAAAGTTGCCATTTTAGAAACTGGCCATTGGGGGAAATGGCTACAAAAATCAATACTGTGGTCCCTGAGTCTGATGAAAGCCACAGACCGAGCCGCAGGTACGTCATCGCCTCGATGTCTGCCTTTGTTCTGGCGTTCGTGTCACATACTAATTATAAAGCCTCAGATGAACAAGCAAAAGTTGTGACATCTGCTTGATGACATATGATGCCACACCAGCTTTTACTCAACAGAAAAATACCTAAAATGCAGATGCAGTGTTTAAGCATACCCTTACTTGCTTCAGTACAAAGGGTGAGTCACAGCTAGGTGCAGTTATTAAAATGCATAGGATTACTTTATAAGCAGCAAATGCGGCCATCACTATAACAAGAGATGTTTTGGCAGTTTGTTGGGGTAGAGCATTCAGGTGTGTGCTCACACAACGCCAAGGAGCAAAGTCATCAGCAATGATCTTAGAGAAGCCATTTCAAAACAATATTGAATGATGTTCATCATTCTACAATGTAAAAGAGTGGAAAAATTTCAAAAACATTCTGGTGGAAAAGTTGATGTTAAATGTCAAATTTCATGACACTACAGTTAGAATAAGACTTAAACGTGGCTTGCTTGCAATGGTTGCCATGAATTGAAAACAGGGTTTATTTCTTTTCGCATGTGACTTTATTTGATGGTTAAATATCAGTGCGTGTGTCTAACAAATGTCACAAAGTTCAAAAATTCTAATGTTTAGGTCAGTAAAGGTAAAAAAAACTTTGAAACATACATCATGTGCTGTTTTGTGTTCATGTCAGTACTGATTTTTTTTCATTCCCATGGTTACTACACTTACACAATCACAACTTGTGCTACACAAGTGTGAGTGTCAGTAACTACACATATATCATTGTTTTTGTACCTATAGATGATGATAACACTGCTCAAACTTAAAAACCACACAAATCAGGTCTCTATCCTTGCTTGTGACTACTGAAGATGGAGACATGTCCATCGGAGACAAGGTCGTACCAGCAGCCCATAAACAGGTTTAAATTCTGGTTGTGAAGGAGTGTTTAGCCTCACAAACTCCCACACTGTGGCTTTCAAATGCTGGTATGGAATTCTTTATGCGAGGGAAATCTCACTGAATGGTTTTATAGTCGGTGGCAGATTAGACTGAAGTGAAATGCTTTAAGTCTCATCTGAAAGGCCCTTAATTAGAGAATTTGTACTAAATATTATGCTTATTCACAAAATAACAAACTCTGCCTTTAAGAAAAGAGCTAGTTTCATGATGTCATAAAAACTGAATAGAGTAGCTGTAAGGTGGTTCGGGGTTTTTTTGTTTATTTGAGTGGAAGCGAGCCAGAGATGAATGATATCTCATAATTAAATGCAGAGTGTGTAAACATATAGTGAGTGAAAAAGGGGACTGAAGAAAAGACACTCAATGCATCATGGACATGGACAGGAATTAGTAAGAGTTTAGCAACTGTCCTGGATGCGGTTTTCCACTTTACCATTTATCTGGTCCATTTGTGCAATAAAAATAAAAGTCCATATCCATGCTCAAGACTGTGTCACTATTTTCCTCCTCGGACATGTGAACTGAAATCAGCTAAGAGTAGAGAGGGTGTCTGCCTTCCAAAACCTGAACTGGAAGCCACAGAAGAAGGACCTGAAAGCTGAATGCTCTGGCTCCCTTGCTACTTTAAAATATTCTAGCAACCACAATAAAGTTTAACTTTTGCTTACCTGACTAAAGACTCCATTCCTCCACATAAAGCCTCTCGGTTCAGAGCGTTCTCACTCCCGAGGCGTAACATGTCGACGTTTTGTCTCGTCCCGCGGCGTTCCTGAGGAACGCGAAAGGAGACCTTCGGCGTTCTTAGGGTACGCGGCGGGTTATGGCTGGAATCCAGTGCAATGACGCTCCCGCGGTAGTAGACGTTCCAGCCCTGTATTCCAGCCCTAAACCTAACCTTATCCCTAGCCCTGACCATAACCTTATTCCTGACCTTAACCAGGACTTTAATGATGTTAAATAGCGTGTTTCTAAGCGATTTGAAGAAAAAGAGCGAACATGTGTAGGTTCAGTCCAGACGGTTCTCATATTTCCTCTTTTTCCGAGGTCGTCATTTAGGAACGTGGTGGGTAGCCGAAAACGTAATATGGTGACGATTTGTCACCTAGCGTAAAATGTTACGCTTTGGGAGTGAGAACGGGTTGCTCGGTTTCAAGTTTGAATGTACTTATTGGTTTGGGTTCACCCCGTTACAGAATTACAGATATTTTTAAGTGGGTGGAAGCAAAAGTACCTAAAGAGAAAATATAAACTCCACACAGAAAAATCCCAGAATGGATTTGAATCTAGACCATCTCTCTATGAGCCAACAGTGCTAGCAACCCACTGTAGAGCCCATATAGGCAGACAGGTAGGTTCAGGAACCAGATCAAACTAGTTCAGAAAACAGTGAGACAATGCAGCACATGAATGAAAGAACAGTTTATTCCCCTTATTTACTGATTTTTTTGTTAGGCGAGATAAATCCATCTTAGCTGTGAGTAATTATAAATGGCTAATTACAAATGAGTTTATTGGAGTGTGGCCTTATTGTCCCAATAAACAATAGTAGCATACAATTTTTTTGAATGCATCTGAAATTTTTTTTTTTTTAAAAGGGTTATATAGGGTCATCGGTTTAAACTCATGCAATAACATCTATTTAATAAAAAATGTGCATGATGCTAATTATCATAAAATTAATTAATCAAGAATTGTGAATAAAAATAAAACATAAATAAAAAAGGTGAATACACTATATATTAAAATACCCATAAATCACAAACATGATTCTATGACCCTTTCCAACAAATAAGTGAGCGCATGCAGTGAACAATCCAATATTTCTACTAATATAATCTGGAAGACAGATACCCATGAAATGGGAATCCCAGTATTGTATTGTGTTTATACACTACAAACTGTGCTATCAGTTTGTAGTGAACAAACACAGAACAGAACTCTGTCTCTGTCACCACCCCATAGGAGGAAGTGCCATTGCCAAACTTTGAAGCTCAAGGGAACAGATAATGGCCAATGGACAAATGAACTGGAACAGCCATCACTATTTATATTCCTTTCAGAAAACCTGGCTTTCAATTCCAGATTAGTTTTGATTATATATGCTGATTGACATGGATATGTCAGCAAATAGACAATATTTTTGATCCCACAAGAAGTTCTTGCTGTAGGCATGACATGCGAAGGAATTCATAAAGTCTATATATCTTCATGAGTTCATGCCTAATACAAGCATGAAAGGCAAAAAAATGTTTTTAAAATAAAAGAAAGGTTTATCAAAAATAATCTGGCATTTTGTGGTGCATTTTTTTTTTTAAATCATTTGTTTTAAAATTGAAAGACAGCACCGGAGATGTAAAAGTAGATGTGTTCTGATGACTGCTGATACAAAATCAAGGGTGAGATTGTCATATTTTTTTCCACACACACCTTTTGTAATAGGTGAAAGCTATTTATTTAAAGTTAATAAGCAATAAAACAACAGACATATCAACAACATGCCAAACATGCAACCCTTAGACAACCCTTAGTAGAGTAAAGCAATGCTAAGCTGTGCCGCTGCAGTGACATAATTTGTATTACTACAATATAGTTTCTTATTAGTATGCAAAGCTAGTTTCTTTAGACCAAATACCTCCTCTTAGTTTACATGTTCACTTTGGAAGAGAGACCTCAAAACAGATATGTACTAAGATTAACACCCTCTGTTAATAGACATTGCCAGTGGCTGAATTTAATTCTACACTCTGGGAAAAGCTTTTTTAATCCTGTTTAACTTTGTGCTAAAAGTCACCCTCTGTGAGAAGTCAATGAGCTCAGATGGGGTACACATGTGGGGAGATTTTCCTGGATAATGGTAAAAAAGGAGAACAATATGTTTACTCCTGGGGACTCTTTGGACAATTCTGTGTCAGCCAGTGAGATCAATTCTATTTACTGCAGCAAATCGCAAACAGATTTACAGCATGGTTTCCTCTATTTGTGCCCTCTTCAGCTATGGCTTTCATCCCTTACATCGAATTACTCGTTCTGCAAATAACTTACACATTAAATATCTGTTTCACAGGAACCTGTCAAAGGCTTTATGTCATGCAAACTGAATAACATGACTTTTCTTTCTTTATGATGCCAGATTATTGTATTTGGAAAGGTTGTAGCATATGCCTAGGATCTTGTTGGTATATATATATATATATATATTATATATATATATATATATATAATATATATATATATAATATAATATATATATAAATATATATATAATATATATATAATATAATCACTCCACAGCAGCAGTTATAACATAGTGTGTGTGTGTGTGTGTGTGTGTGTGTGTAAGCATATTCATGACCATATGTTTTGCCTGTATTGTTGAGCCTGTTTAAACAAGCTTGTGTCACAGACCCACTCAGCAAAGTCATAAAACGCGTTATCACAAATTAACTTCTGCTTTTTCTCTCACTTTGAAAAACAGTTTCATAACATTTAGTGGACTAGCACTCGAGGGCACTTACTCACAATTATAGTGTATTTTAAAATATTATAGCGTGTCCTTACCTTCTCATTATATTAAGTTAAGTTGACATAAAGAAAACCCCATTGCATGCATGGATGAGGCAGATAGAGTCCTGTTTATGGGCAACCACAAACTCACTGAGGAACACTGGGTTTGTGATTTCAATGTAAAAGAACAAACTAAATAAGTGAATTTGTTGTTGTTGTTAACATGTCTGCATATTTTACACTGCAAATTTTAAATGTTTTCTCCAATATGAACTTAAGAAAAATTTGGATTGAAAACAACAAATAAAAGAATTTAACAGAACTGTAAAACCCTTATATCATATCTATCCAATGATGATGACATGAAACCCCGATTTACAATAATTTAAAGTTATAGTTAAACAACTGTGAGGAATGTGTGTATTTGCTTTCTTGCAGAGTGTTAAGTGATTTTTTACAATGCAGCCCTGAGCTTGTCTTACTCGTCTCAGCTATGTGAGAATGTTAGCGTCTCACTTAGCTGGGATCAGACATTAAAACATCTTTACTCAGCCAGCTCCCTATTATCAAGTCAGGGTAATGTGTCATGTGAGAATTGCCATTCCTTGCCTATCCAAATGTAATATTTCCAATAGTGAGGACACATCTGAAGCAGACATGTCAGAAAAGGCAACTGGAGAATGTCCTGACCTGAGTGTCCAACACTGTCCTAAGCTTTACTTGTTTCCAACACACAGCAGATGATTTAGCTTAAAAACAGTAGTTTGATTATTTAAAAATAAAATAAAATTGAAAAAATTGAAAAAGAAAAATGCTGAAAATTTGACTTTGCTTGACATGGAGGCAGTATTGAGACTTAATTCAAAAAGCAAAATAAAAGACATGTATAAAGAAAATCCCTTTACTTTTGGTTCGAAACAGTAGGCATCTCCCTCTTCAGCACCTCTGCAATCGCCTTAGACTGTCAGGATCCTGGGTCTCCTGACCCAGCGTGTTTAGTTCTTTGTGATTCTTGTATTTTGTACTTGTGTGATTTATTCTATGGTTTCTAGTTTTGATCCCTTGCCCTTCATGTTTCTCTGTGCCCCCTCTGTTCTGTGTACGTCTGTGTCTTTGCATGTTTGAGCTTCTTGTTTTCTGTCACTCTGTATTGTGAATCATGTTCTCATGGTTGGTCTTTTGTTACTCCCTTGAGTCTAGTTTCTTGTGTTCCAAGCTTAGTATTTCCCTCTGTGTGTTTTGGTTCTTAGAGTCCTCTGAGAACCAAAATACGCAGAGGTTTATGGCATCTAAAAAACTCAGACATGGTTTATGTCTGTGTTTCTTAGTTGCTGTCTCCACCATGTCAAGTCCGCGTCTCTGTGTTATACTTCCTGTTTTACTTTGAAGGTCCGTGTCTTATGTGAATGTGTCCTGCTTTGCTTCCTTGTCTCGTCAGTTCTGATTTCTCCCAGCTGTGCCCTCCTTCTGTGTCTCATTCCCCTCGTTACTTCCCAGTGTATTTAAACCCTGTGTTTCTCTGAGTCAGTGTTGTGTTGTCCCTCATTCTGTGTGGAGTGCCCTGTGTCTCTAGGTTGCTTTTTGTATAACTTTCCCCTTCCAGCAAATAAAGCTGAGTTATTTCCTCGTGCCTGAGTGCCTGCATTTTGGGTCCAACTCCTGCCTGCCGCACAGCAATTTATGACATAGACAACCACCAGATTCAAACCCAGATCCTTCTTGCTGTGAGGCAACATTGCTAATCACACCATGCCTTTCCAGCATCAGGGAACAATACGTTTTGATTGTTCAGAGGCTTTTCCATTCAAGTAAGCTCAAAATGCAACACACAATGGAGCATAATCATGTGAGGAAATGTAATTTGCATACAGTATGGCATAAACATGTTTTTAAATTTGAAGGAATTCCTGTCCAGTAATACTTATCTGGGTACTTGTCTATGTAGCTCAGATGGACAAGTGTCGCTGTAAAATATCAACGACACTTTGAATTAAAATACAAAAACTTATGTTTGTATTTTTGAAAGAGTAGCTAGGTTGACGTAGATATCTACTTTAAACTAAATTTTAGGGTGTATACCATTTTGGTTACAATGCCAATTCAATTTCATGGTAACCTGCAAAGATGGCTTTTCACCTTCCACTTTTCAAATAAATGTAGATGTAAAGGTGAGTGGTAATCAGAAATTACCCACAAAGGTTGAATGAATGCCTTGTGCTTTTTGGGGGAAAAAATATATTGTGTATGTCAGTAAAATCTCCTTTACTATTAAATAAAATGTATATTGCTGCTCGTACAGTTAGCAAATAAACACATGAGAAGGCAGCTAGAAGATTAATGACAAAGAAAGAAAGAGGAGCAGAGCTAGAGAAGTATGTAGAGGAGGAATTGCCTCTCTCATTTGCGTAAAGAGGATAATTGGTGGCTGACCCTCTGATGTCCATCAACCTCTACTGAATAGTGAGGTGAGAATGACTAACAATGTTCTGCTGCATCACAAGCTATAAAGCACACTGCAGTTCACACTCACACACTCACACACCCACAAATTCTCATAGACACACATTAAAACCTATAACCTCGCACACAGAGTCTTATTTGTATGTGTAGTACCCACTCACTGGAGTCATCACTCACTAATGCCTGTAATTAGGGCTCTTTGATCAGGCTGGATGAGTACTCAATAAGTACACTGAGTAGTAATAAAAGAGGTTTTGTAGCCATTTGCCGTGTGTGGGGGGTGAACGAGGGTTCATACATTTATTTACTGATCTATTTTCTTTCTTTTTGGTACATGCTGTGGAAAAAAAGTTAACCTGTAAGAACTTGTAAATTAATGTGCTTCTCTGCAATCAATTTTAATATGCAGTGACTTGATCATCTGGGAGTGTTTGATAATGTGAGGTGATTTTCTAAAGGCATGGAAATGTTACTGCCATATAATTAAATACTATCTGTTTGCATATGAGTCAGAGGGAAAACGTGGCACATTTTGAGTTTAAAAACAAAAACAGCCATCATAGTGCAGCATGTGCTCGTTCTCCCGGATAACTCATCCAACAGGAAGCAATATTATACCAAGGACATGTTTGTATGTGCACTGTGGGTGTTGGCATCAAACAGCAAAAGCTTCTCTGTACACAGCATACAGATGACATATAGGCCTGATCAAATATTCTCCAGTGGAAGAAAATGATGCTATAAGGATGCTGTAATTCCAAAGTAAACCAAAAGCTAAACCCAGTGGTTGGCTCTTCTCGGTGTTAACTTGTCTCATTGAGACAGATAAAATCCTAACAGAGAAAAGGGACTGGCTGTCCTATAAGTCGACACCAGATCACCAATTTGTATCTGGACATTTGTGATGAAGTATCAGTTGTAGATGGGATAGCCTATAATCACTGAAACTGCTTAACGACACATAACGACATCCTGATTTGAAAGACAAGATAATAAGACAATTAGTCTAAAAGTCTCGTGTTAGACGTGTTTGAATAAAATGTGTGTGTTTTTTCCACAAATATAATCATTTATCATAATGTTATTTGCCACTTTTACTTGATATGCTTGAAAAAGATTCCCATCAGCCTCAGCTGTGCTTTGAATTTAGTGCTGATCAGCAATTATTAGCAGGATAACACATCTACAATAGTGGCAAAGGTAAACATAACCTTCTGTGCCAAATGTCATTATGCTACCAGTCGGGCTGGGAACCGGTTCACTGATGTTAGACTGGCTACTGCTGGAGGGTAGAGCGAACAGCATGAAGCACAGGCAGACACAGCTGCAAATGATTGTCAGAAGTATTACATGTGCTCCTATAGTGCCTCAGTGCATTTTCACAGCTTGGTCAGTTCCTGTCGACATCTTTATTTGGTTTGGTCATATTTTTTGACAGCCAGCCCAAGCGACTGTCACTGCAGGATGAATAGTAGAATTAAACACGTTGAACATCAAATATTTACCGTTAATGTATTTGTGATTTCAATGTGTTTAGCTTTTTTATTTTTCCATTTCATTTGGGCGTTTTCATTTGCCACTACTGAGAGTTTTAAGGCAGCAGGGTTTGAAATTGCTTCTACTTTCCAGTGACTTTGTGACTGATGGTCAATCAGGCACAAAATTAACAAATCTGCATACAGCACCTCCTACGTTAACATTTAGGCTCAAGTGAATCTGGCCAATAAATAAATAAATAAATAAATAAAACGAAATAAATGTAATTTCTTATCACAACAGGTACTTTACAGTGAGCCTCCTGCACATTTCTCAGCCTAGGTCGCAGCATGCTTAGAGAATCATTAGACTGATAATTGGGCAGACTTGCAGGGCTATTTTTGCTGCTAATGCTTCCATAGCAGGTTGTCAACTCTTAAATCACAAAGGACAGATGGCAAATTTTTCACACTGGGGTTAGGTAGCTACCTCTGAACAACATAGTGTTGATTATTAGACGATGACTCACAATTCCCTGAGGTGAAATAAGTGTGATGATCCTCTAATAATAAAAATAAATTCTGTTATTATTGACGTTCATTGTGTAGACAGGTATGACTATGAGAGGACATGGAGGAATTATACTGTAACTCAAGAAAAGTAGAAAAGATATATTTTAAAAAGATACACTCTTTTTATGTGCGAGATACAAACTCATCAGCGCTGGATATTGTGTTCGTCTCACTTTACCTATTTATCTCGAGTACCAGTCATATATTATATTATGCGTCACAGATAACCTTGACAAAAGGACTAAAGAGTTTATTGATGTACTTGTCAACAAATGCAACTTCTCATGTGAAGCACTGGTAGCGTATATAAAACTGTATGACTGATGATACACCACAGGTGTCGTATACAATGATACTGCACCACACAACCTTTAGAAAAACAAATTTCTCAAAAACTGCCAGAATTTCAGGCCACATCTAGAGTTCATTTGTAGTTTTTAGATGCATCTCATAAAATATTTGAATGTACAATATTTATGATATAAAACACTGAATGAATAAGTCATACTCAAATATGAATGCAGAGTATACTCTAGAAATAAGGCGCTCGGTAAACACATGCAACATTAGGCTGTTGTTCCCTGGGAACATTTATTAAAGCCTTATATAATAATTATTAAGGTAATTGAGGTTTACGACACAGATTACTCAAGCGCATACACTACAGCACATTCAGTTGGAAAAGACAAATGAAAGCAGTATCATCTGAGATGATGAGGGATGCTGCCTCCATCTGCTGAAGAATGACTAGTACTGCAGTTTTCTACGTGAGACGTTAAGCACAACAAGTTATCTGAATAATAAATAATTTTCTGAAGGTTCTGATCGATTTTAAAATCTGTTCCCCAGATTCCCCCTGATTTAAACAAGAAAATGAACATGTATGTGACAAATTTGCCCCTCATGATATACACTACTTTCATTTCTGCTCTTTTGCACTCAGTTTAGATGCATCCTGACTTCTTTAGAAGATGCTTGATTGAGAACAGTGCAAACAGCCTCATTTTAAAAATACATTTTCCTACATTACCCCCAAATGACTAATTTTGTGCTAATATACATTGATTATTGATTATTGTTTGATTTGCATTGTATATGTAAAAACTCTACACTCACTTTCTTGAAGCTGTTTTCATTGTTAGAATCTTATGTCATCAGTTGTGGTAATTCATGATTAACTGCATTGAAAATGCATTGGAAAAGGAAATATTACTGAAATAAAATTCCTGTTCATCATAACATAAAATGGTTAAGCTATAACCCAAAAGCTATACTTTAATTTTGTGTAATATTAAGATGGCTATTTTATTGTATAATGATTTCATTAATGCAAATCACCTGTTGCACATTCTGAATTTGTTCAATGTATTTGTGTAAGTTTTGCATTAACTGTTTAGGAATTACAACAATTTGTATACCGTTTCAGAGGTTCAAAAGCAGTTGGATAATTGACTAATAAACTGTTTTATGACTATGTGAGATTGGTTCCCTCAATGTCTAATAAAACATTTGACAGATAAAAGATCTGGAGTTGATTCCTAATGTCATTCTTTCATTTGGTATCTGTTTACAGAAACGCTCAATATGAAGTTCAAAGAGACGCTGATACAATTGCACCAGCAGAAGCACATTATCACAGAGCTTCACTGTTGATACAGGAAGGCTCTTTCACTGATCAGTATCAAATTTTATTAGGTCAGATCCTCTGATATGTAGCTTCATATAGATTATCTGTATGTGTGTTTATAAACAGTTTTCAGTCAGAAGATAAATATAGAGCAGTCTGTGATAAACATTTTATGATCTTTATCTTTATCAGTTTTCAATGGCAGTTACTTAGAGAAAAAACTCTAACCCTCTGAACATTCAAGTGATGCAGGTTTATCAATCTGACATAACTTTTATTCTTGGGATTACATGGAAATGCAAAGAAAGGATCTTTGACACCAAAGGAAATATATACTTAATTGATCATACTGTTGAATGCAAAGATTATCGTTAAGCTGACAACAGAGCCCAGACACATTTCCTTTCTTCAATTGTTTGCCTGATTTTTCAGTTTGGTTTACCCATGTTTTGAACAAACTAAATGAAAAGGAAATTAAAATGTAAAGGAAATAAAAAGAAAGCACATTTATGTAAGATGTTGAAAATGGCAATCTGTTCTGCAGTTCAGATTTTGATGCACACAAAGGTCATCTTCACCATGACATCCTTTTGTTCTTCATAAAACCATATTTTACATGTTGTTTCACACTAATATGGTGACACTAATTTTTCGTGCGTACCCAGTTAATTCCTTTAAAGTCTTTACTTAGGTGTAATCAAACAGCAGGAATGTGCAAATGCAAATGGTATAAATGGTAAATGGCCTGTATTTATATAGCGCTTTACTAGTCCCTAAGGACCCCAAAGCGCTTTACACATCCAGTCACCCATTCACACACACACACACACACACTGGTGATGGCAAGCTACATTGTAGCCACAGCCACCCTGGGGCGCACTGACAGAGGCGAGGCTGCCGGACACTGGCACTACCGGGCCCTCTGACCATCACCAGTAGGTAACGGGTGAAGTGTCTTGTCCAAGGACACAACGACCGAGACTGTCGGAGCCGGGGCTCGAACCGGCAACCTTCCGATTACAAGGCGAATGCCCAACTCTTGAGCCACGATATTATATTAACATTTTCCACACAAGCATTTAAGTGCAAATAATTTTATTGACATAATGACAAAGACAGAAGACAAAGCAAATCTGAAATCTGTTATTTGAAGGTCTCCTTTATGTAGTGTTGACTGCGTATCTGTAGTTCTCACTCTAATAATATAGATTTTTTTAATTTACATTTTCTACCTACAATCCAAAGGTAAGGTCTGTGAATTGCAGATGACAACTCTGCTGGATGTCATGTTAATGTAACTTTAAAATGACATGATGATCCAGTGATCATCTCATGATGATGACTGAATCATTCAGGTCAAATATGGATTTCTGCTGAGGGACAGGATTTGTAATTATCTGTAATTATCTTGCTCAAGATGCTCAAGATGTTTACTCTATTCTCTTGCTCTTCATGGCCAGAGACTCCATGACAGTGAAGAAATTATGTGGTGTTTCTGTTTCCTCCAGTTCAGAGTTGGCACAGAAATCAGGAGGCAAGTAGTCCATAGGGTTTGAGGTGCCAATTACCCAGTTGAAGGTGCTGAAATTAAAAAAATACAAGTTTACTTGTATGACTAGGTTACCAACATCAAATTCAAAATTTACAGATGGAAAGCAGAGAATAGAACATCGTAACACTTCAGTATCTTAACTTTTGCATGGTTCAGGGTCAAAAATCCAAAACAGGTTCTCATACATATGATTCTGTTTTCTACTGTATAATATAATAATATGATATGTGTTTGCATTATATTGTGAGACATACTGTAATAAAAAGAAATTCCCTCTCAAATCTAAAATGGTTGCTGAAGTTGTTTTTAATATCATTAGCACAGTTTTTGTTCCATTTTGTCTGTTTTAGTTTTATATTACTGTGACAAAGTGGGTGGAGCGTTTGCACACTTTAACACTCACCATTTGTCTTATGCGTGTTAATTTTACACACAACATTATATTGTTTTGCCTGCTTGTGCTTATTTGCTGTGGTTTGCCAATCCTAAGGTAACATTGCTTCACTTTGTGTGTGTGTTAAATTTGTGGTTAACATCAAAACAGTTGATCAAGTTAAAAGAAATACACACACATACATTTTCAAGTGTCTTTTATAATGTTCAATTTTTAAAACAATTTTTTCCCCAGGATCCATGCAGGTCAAGTATCTTGTTACTTTTATAGTGCTGGTGATGTCATGGTTGACATCACTGGGCCAAACCAAGTTGGGAAGGGGGGGGGGGGGGGGTCTTTCTGTAGGAAGGCTTGTTTTAAATGGATTTGTTAAGAATATTTGAATTATTATTGAATTTTTAATCATTTATTTATAGGGAACCATTTAGCCATGAAATTGAGCTAGTGATAAATTACTGAGTGTTATGTGTTTCTCAGATGTTCATGTTGCTTTGTAGTTTTACTGGCTTACCAGCTATTGGTATATCTGGACTAATTGGCTGTGTAGACTTCAGATGGGGAGAGGTGTGCTGTGTGTGTTGTGTGCCTGTCATGTTGGTTAGTATATATTAATTTATGGAATTTCATTTATATCTAAGTTTCATATGTCATGTAGAATACTGTAAATCTTATCTAATCTACCCTTTTCTCATAACTCAACTTTTTTTGCTGAGTCTGTCTACATACCTTCCCTTTACATTCGAGACAGACTCTCTTACAGTTACCTGACAGTGAGCCACCCAGATTGTGGAGTATAGCTTGTGAAGGACACAGGGATGCAGCCGATCTCAGTAAAGACAGTTGAATAAAAGCCTGAAAACATAAAGTATAAGTTATATGTAAACAGGCTACCTGAGTGGCATAAATGAAAAAAAGTGTTATTTTACATTTACTAAATTCACTACTATTTCTTTTTATTTTGTCATAAATAGGAATTTACACTTCTTGTCACTATGCTCGACATGCATGCACAGGCAAAGGTAATTTGGTCGTAGTTGGTAGTACATTGGTAGTACATTGGCTTAACCTAATAACTAGTAGGATAGAAAGGTTTATTGTAACATACTGCCAATCCTTTACTACAATGTCTACTTGAAATTACCAATCAGTGTGTACATTTACACAAAAATAAATTAAAATTTATCTTCCAAAATAATGAAAATGGCACATAGCACTAGTGGTAGTATTCATGGCCTTTCAGCCTTAGAATTAGTACAGAACACATTTATTTTTGCTTCTTCTTACCATTTTCTGAAAGACTGCCATACCAGGTGTTGGTTAGCACACCCATTCCCCAAGAGGAGGAGGAGCCCATGAACACCTGACCCATCAGTTTAGCATCAGGGGGAACTTGCATGGGAATGAAGGAGGAATCCAGCTTCATCTTCTTGCAAGAGAGTGTTTTCCAGTTGGACTCGTAATAGACCCCCTGAAAAGATGAACAAAGAGAGTGAATGCTCTTTGCCTGTTCACATCTTGGCTTGTATGCTGCCACTGTAGTATTGTAGCCAGCACGGTCTTATAATATGTTTGCATAAATATCAGTGTGTTTTTGTCATTTTATACTTTCATTTTATTTTTTCAAATGTCACACTACGTTTATTTATTTTTTTATTCTAAAGATTGGAATTCTGTTTATGTGTTAGGTAAGACAGAAGAAATGAGTAATTTGAATGATATTTAGATACTTTTTGAAGGGGGAGGGATCATTATGAAGGACAAAAAACACAAAACATCAACAGTTTAATGAGGCTTTACTACCTCTCTAAAAAGCATCAGCTGGTCCAGAGCAAAGTCCTGATTGTCACCAATTCCAAAGTTTTTAACTCGCATCCTCTGTCCCAAAGCATCATAGGTTATTAATCCCGTTGAGGAGATGAGTCCATCGCCAGTCATCTGAAAAGGAGAGATAAAAGCCAGTTTTATGAATGACCTAAACATTACTTAATGGTCATTAAATTATATTTAATCTGCTATGTCTTTAGTTCAAAGGTTTGTATGATGTCTGACTGCACTACTGAGAAAAGCACAGAGAACTGTCTAATTGATTCACAGCAAGAAACTGGATATCATGTGTCCATCCAAGCAACAAAATCTTTGTCTCAATGAAATGAAGTGTTTCTAGTTGTGAGAACTCATCTGAAGCAAATGATATCATCTTGTGAGGCTTGTGAGCATGTGAGAAAGTGAATGTCTCAAACATATTTTCCTGAACTTGTCTCTAGTTAATGTCTAAAACCCAGGTACTAATGTTAAAACATATTTCAGTAAAAGTTGAAGTACTTCAACTTCAGCTTATTGATCAGCTGACCTGGTCTTTGTGGATCTACACAGCTGAATTCAACAATACATCAGCAGTTATTTCATAAGTTGTCCTGGCTGGTTTCCATCCTTTATACTGACAGTAAGCTGTTTATGCTGTCTTCATATTATACTGTATACAGCCACGATCAGCTTGATTTCAAATTCATTTCAAAACTTCTGAGTATTTTCATGAAACCTTTAAATAATGCATTCAGATTGTTTTGCAGCATGTTTCACAATATGTAAAAACATAATGCCACACGTACAGACCCAATATTTGATTTACAAAAGTGAGGACTTACATGTAAACTTTGCATTTCCAGTTTATCCAATACCACTGCAATATAGTGTCAATATGAATATAGCTAGCAACACTCTGTGTGACAAACTGCACACACACTCATGTGTTTGGCTAGATGCTGAAGTGCGGGTTAGGCAAACCAAGTGTGCGACAAACCAAAGGTAACAAGCTTTTTTTGAAAATGCGAGAACTAGAAAGTACAGATATTTTTTAAAAATGTAGGGAATAAAAATAAAAAGTTGTCAGAAAAATAAATACTAAAGAAAAGTACAGACACCTGAAAATTCTAGTTAAGTACAGTAATGAAGTATTTAGATTTCATTACTTTCCATCTCTGTTAAAACCTAATCCGTACATATTAAGGCACAAAAAACTGCTCTGTTGCTGCATAATCATACTATTATGTAAGGACATATTACATCCAACAGAAAAGGGTT
>NW_024582501.1:1273078-1355982 GCF_018398535.1 Haplochromis burtoni
GCACACTCCATATTCCATATTGCTCCCCATCCACCCAGCTTTATCTCAATAATGTATTTTTGAAACCTGTCCACTGCATTAATTCACAAATATTTCTGCTCATTCAACCACTCCACTTTGGTGATAACAATTTGCCATTCTTCCTGTAGCATTCCCTAACTGACTTTCTACATGGTATCTAGGATAAGCTTAACATAATTACATTATTAGTAATTACAGCTCTGTCTATGCTCCCTACTTTTCTTTTTAGTGCCCAGTTACCATTTCAACAATTCACAGCTTTACACATCAGTACCAGTCACTCCAACACACAGGTAACCCACACACACTCATCTGAACAAGCACACATCAGAACTGAGGACTATGTATGTCAAATCATCAATGACACAGTGCAGAGAAGGTGTGCTGACATTAAAGATGTACATAAAGATTTAGAGAAACAGAAGGAACATGCAGGTGATTCCAGTTGCTGAAATGGAAGTTTAGAGTCTCAGTTTTTGTTACAGTTGGAATTACAGTAAAGTTGACGTGTCTGAAGAGACAGATTCTGGGTGGGGTAAATTTTCAAAGCCTGTTCTTAAACCGCATAATCAGGAGAAAGTCACTTGATGCAAAGAAGATTCAGCAGTTTAGACAATAAGTGGCTACGCTCCAGAAAGAAAACTTTGAGTTTTTAGTAGATGCAAGGGCTGAGTGTGACGCCCACATCTAACACTGAAAATTTATGGACCCTTAGTCTTATCCTCCTACTCCTTTGTGGCCGACTGTCAGCAGTCTGAGACTTCAGAGGTGTTGGAGTCACTGGCAAGTTTCCGACGTTGCCTCACAGATTTCTCCTCATCCTGTAGAGAAGACAGTGTTTTAACCATTTGGTGCAACTTAAATCTAATGCCAAGAGATCCTCCGTTTCTCGCCTGACAAAATCTCATCTTGAACACAAGATATCAAACATAAAATGTCTTAGGAAGGTTTACAGAACCTTGGTACTAGCATGTTTGACATAATAAAGCGTATGGTGACTGTATGTTTCATTGTATTATTTGTAATGTGGAGTGTAATAAACATTGAAGCATTTAAGGGTCTGAAGATTTGCTGGAGAGCTTTTCATCTAAAGAGGTGAGTTATTATTGTTTCATTGGAGCAAAGAATGGTTGCTGGAGCTCAGAGAATTAAAACTGTAGTGTTACCGTCTGAAAAACTCCATTCTGTCCCCACTCCCCAGGAGAGTGGTCTTCAGGGTACTCTGCTTCATCCTCCTCTTCCTCCCCTTCTTCCTCTCTTACTGTGTCCATTCCATCTTCCTCATATTCTGTCAGACAGTCCGACTCCTCCGCTGATCAGAAAGATTTAGAGGAGATATTATAGAAAGAAATTATTGAGACTGACCCATCCATTTAAGGTGGCACTCATAAAATATCAGGAACATCCCCTATTATATTCAAGAAAAGAGACAAGGATACAATTCCTTATTTATCAGACTTATTGAATTGTACGTTGTCACAAAGGAGAATGCTGTAAGCTCTGTCTTTACTATTCTACATCAGAAGGAAAATATATTCCAACAAAACATCAAGAGCAACTCTTTCTAGACAATAATGAATTAGTAATTATTTACCTTCTGCAGCAAGGTAGCTTTGGACTGGCTCTATCCTCGATACAATCTCTGCAAGATCAGTGAAGTCAGCTCCTGGACACGTGTAGGACTAATGGACAACATGTTATTATTAGTATTACATATAGAACTTGCAGGTTCACCTTTAAAGACACGAGTTACAGCAGCCGTGTAAGATAGGATTAATAGTTTAAGTGTGCGTATGTGCCCTTCTCACATCAGTTCTCTTGCTGTCGTTGTAGTCGGCTGAACGATGGTCCTTCAGCATGTTCTCGATGATGTCACCCCGAGCCCAGCCAGTGAACACTAACTTGCCGTGCTGAAAGCCCACATCCTGCAATACACAGTAGTTCAAATGAAAGCTGTAAGTGTTTAGAAACAGAGCAACTGATTTAAATTCAGACTGAAACACTGATGGATCCTGTGGTGTATTTAGAGTAATAATCAACATTTATATTTGCACTATGGGATGTTAAACCAACAGTTGACTAATTAAAGCTGTGATAGCTTTTCTTATATTGCAATATACTATCTAAAGCTAGTAGCTTTACTTAAAAAAAAACATTAAAAAAATTAGCTGTCGATTCCATTTTCAAAGAAGCCCACATTGTTTTCCAGTATAAACAGAAACCAAAGTAGTACTTCTCCCTTTTTTGCCCAAATAATCAGATGATAGACACACGAATTTTAAAGCTGATCCATAATATGAGACTAGGGATTTACACAACTGTACTTGTTTTTCAGATTCTCACCCTTCAAAGAGATTACACCCATTTTGGAAGTAGTCTGATTTCAGGTTCACACAAATAAAGTGTATTTTTGTGCAATTAAAAACCCCATACTGGGTAAGTAACTCACATAGATCTCATCAAACTTGCCAAAGTCCATGGTCTTGAAGCGGTCAATGGGTGGTCTGATGTACTCACAGTAGGCACTCTTCTTAACCACTTCTAACTGTCGCACGCACGACACATAGGCCAACCGTGACTGGATCTCTGCCATGTCCGGCACCTACAGAAGGGAGTATCATAGATCTTTATTCAGACAACACACTACCAGATTTCACAATAAATAAATAAAGATGAATCTGCTGATTCCATAGCAGAATTGGATATGCTACACATTGATCAGATGGACTCAAAAGGTACCACTGCCTCATACTGCCAACCCATAAAAGGCTTTTTCCCAGAAAAATCTTTCATAGAAAAATTTTGGCACCCTCTAAGAAAGTTTTAGCTCGAGCCAAATAGAAACATTTGGAACCAGTATTGTTGGACTCCACTTACTCAGTTACAAAAGACATTTATGTTAGCCCAATCTAAGACAGGAAAACTCCTGCATCCAGTACCTTTACTTTCTCTGCCCAGGGATTGATCCGTTTCCACAGCAACCACCAGCCCGACAGGCAATCGCCATAGTTACACAAGTCAGTCTCATCTTGACTACCCACGTCGATGGCAATAACTGTTCTGGCACCCGTGTTCCTCGCAATGTCCGCTGTTAGACGTTTAACACCAGTTTTTTCACACACAAGCACACAATCACGCAGACGAACGACCATAGCGTCACAAAATCCGGCAGCAGAGATGATAAGACAATAAATACGGTGTTAATAAGTTTGTTTCAGGTTTGCCTCCAGAAACCTTCATTTTTAGAGGCTCAGTGTTCTAACAGACGTACACCACAAAAACACAAAACTTTTAAGACATACAAGTTGTAAGCTCACTTCAGAGAATTTACAGCCAATTAAATGAGATGTATATATGTAAACTATACATATTTCCTGGCCAAATAGCACAGGGCCTTTTTTATCCCCTTATTAAAAGGAGCTTTGCAATAGTAGGCATTTTTGTGGTGTTGAGTCTGTGGAAGACAACCCACAAGCCTGAAACACTGATCCAGCACCCCAAGAACAACTTTAAAAGCACCTACACAGAAGGCAGAGTGAAACAAACAAACACAGGATGTTAATTTGACAAAGTTCCCTTCCACTGGATCAATCTTTTGGGCTCAGGCAGCACCATATTTCACAAAGCATCAGCCGGGACACAATGAGAAATGATTTAAATGCAGAGCAGAAAACTGCAATAGGCCAGTCTCATTGTGAAATATGGTTCTGTTTCTTCAGTACAGAGGATACTTTTTTATTATAAATACATCAACCCAGACTCAGGGGAATTTTCACCGCCACATCAAAATGAAAACTCCAAGTAGTATGCATCTCAATTGTCATCATCATCGCACAAACATTTCAGGAATATGTACCTTTGGCTCTGTGCAGTTGCTTTTAAGCAATGATCATCCATTTACTAGTCTGCAGACAAAAAAAAGCTGTTCCCCTGAGTCTGAACACACACCACTGATTTTTCCTCTTGTTGAAAGCATGTGACAAAAAAAACTTACGTTTTATTCTTACAGCTTAAACAGAAACCTCACCAGGCAGCTTTTTTGGGTTTGTTTTAATGTAAACTTGCCTGAAGTAGTTAATTTTGAAAATGTGTGGAACACTTGTATGATTATAATACCAATTAAGATTTTGCTGCAAGCCTGTTAAAAATATTATTGCCAATCATACAACAGTTTCAACATGAGAAGAATCAGAATGTAATCTCAAAGCAGACTGGCGTCTTATGCATGGCGGTTTTGATGTCAGAAGAGGATTTGTTTCCATTTCTTCAAATGTATATTTACTAGAAACTTCTCTCCAACATTTTTAATTCTATCCCTATCTGACACCAGGCTGCTTCACATACAAATACATCCCCACTGTTTAATGCAATATTTCCTAGTTGTAGAAAAAGCCTTGTATTTATATAAAATTTAAATAAACTTTAAATGTTGCATTTCTTCCCCCATCTGGCAAACCAGGTTACTTCAGCGATTGATCTAAAGTATAGTTTGTTTTAATCTGGGCTTTTCAGTCCACTGATTTGAATTTTCTCATTATATAAATTTGAACCGGCTTAATATTCAGATGGGGAAAGCTCAGCAATACCACAGGACTTTCCTCCATTAACATTAAGCATTCATCCACTTACTTAAAAACACAACCTCTTAATATTGCTAACCTAAAAACCACCATTCAAAGCATCCCCCCATCACCATCCCACCTTCCCCCTCCACTGGGAGACAGGAGTTGGATAGAAATTAAGGACTGGATTGGTTCGGGGTGGGGTGAGGTGGGGAGCAGGGGGTTACCACCTATACTTGCCTGGCAGGTTGTTGATGTAGCCACCATCCATTAGCAAGTTGCCATCTTTGGGGTCGCAGAGAGGCGGCAGGTACCCTGAGAGGGTCATGCTCGCCCGTACATAGCGCCACAGTGAGCCTGGCACACCAAGGAGGGAAGGAGGGAGGAGGAAGGGGGGGGATAACATCTCAATAATGTTTGCTATACGTTTCAGATTAGTGTCGACACAGACCGCAATCCAAACACCAGAGCGAGGTCGGACAAAAGAAGGTAGTCGATCCCTGCAAAGGCTAGGACTGTCGTTCTGCCTACCTTTAAACTCTGCTGTAAACCACTACAAACCTCATTACCTTGCACATAGATCCTGTGTGGCTTGTGCAAAAGGTAAAAAAGTAAATGGCAACCATCACAGAGAATCAAGGTTGTTTCATCTCCAAACTATGTCCCAAAAACAGTGCTTCACTGCATATGATCCTCCTTTATAAGTTCCTCAAAATCTACAGACCTATTGCAACGTTAGTGAATAAACCAAAGCAGTAGAATCCAATTTTACTCCTATTGCCAACTGTGTGTAGGGACGGAGCAGTAGTAGATGTTGATGTGACAATGTTTGGAGATTTTTCAGAGTGAATATTACAGGGAAGCAACCAGCCTACTCTGTCCTGCAGTACAGCTCAGTGTCAGCAGAGGGCAGGAGCAGACAAAGTGCTGCATGGGTTGGAAGGATAAGGAGCACCACAGAGAAAAGTGAGGGGTGCTACTATGCATAGAGAATATGTGAATGCTTGAAGAGAATTACATTACTGAAATGTGACTTCTGAAAAAACACCACTTGCAGATTTTCATCCCTGTTGATTGTTTGTCATTTTAAGGGCTTCGTTGACTGTGTATAGGAGGTGCAATGTGCAACAGCAAGATCCAGAACACATATTTTCTAATAATAATAATAATAATAATAATAATAATGATATTTGTCATCAATATATATTTATGAAAGATATATAGATGGGATGGCTTTAACTAACATACTGGCATGCATAAAAAAGCAAGCAAAGCCAGGGGAGAGGACAACAGCTGGATAGGAGGGATTGAACATGCTCCTGTAGGCAGAGATGACTGAAATAAAATAGAAGCAGGGAATCAAATTGCATTTCAGTCCATTTGACATACACATTTAGGTGAATTGGAACACACAGTGATTTACATGTGATGTCAACATCTCATGTAGATTGCAGCCGTTCACCATCTCGTCAGTTCAACACTGAATACTGTCTGTTCTCTATGCTTGATCTCGAGCTAATAAATCTGCCAACATCTAAATTAATTGAGGTTGACTTCAATTGAAAATGACAAAGAAGAAAGAAAAAAAGCCAAGTACAGTGGTGCATGAAGACATGCCTCAACCTTAATGTCATAGGAGAAGTGTGAGTTTCAGCAAATAGATGTGTTCAGATGAAGCCTGATGATCATGCAGCTCTCTATGACCGACAGATATCCAAACATGCATGGAGAAATCCTGAGACTGAATAAACACAGTGGAGTTCAGTGGGTTTCGTGATTTTTTTTTTTTTTTTAGGTGACACTAAGCTAAATGGATAAAACGTGTTCTCTGTGTGAATAACAAAGTCAATGGGAGAGACGGTATGATGCAATCTGGGCTTTAAGATATATGTAGGATGTAGTCTTTCCTTCCAAACCATGGGCTCCCAATATCCACCAAGTCAAGGTGGGGTTAGTTACATTGAGAACTTGGGAGGGAGACGAAAGAAGAGGAGGGTAGCTGGGTGGTTGATTGTCAATTTGGGGATGGAGGCGGGAGGGGGGAGGTTTTGGTGAGCGGGTGTTTAAAATCTGACCTGGGACATTGTTAACATAGCAACCATCCACAAGCAAGTGGCCATCCTTGGGGTCGCACAGGGGAGGTAAATAGGGGGTGTAGGAGGCGCTGGCTCTAACATAGCGCCAGACACAACCTGTCAGGAAATGGAGATGGAGAAGGAGCAACACATCAAATATGGGCCAGACTCCACATCACAGATGGGGTAAAAGAAATATGAAGGAGAGTAAAAGAAAGAAAGGAGAAGAATAAAGAGAGAGAGAGAGCGAGGAACATGGAGAAAGAAATGCCTGCAAGATAGTGAGGAAACTGTAAGTAGCCGCAAGTAGCTAAAAAGAGAAATGGGAGTATAATCTCATCAAAATTACTTTTATATGCCTGTGATTTTAAGAAAATATTGCAAATTCTAATATGATCCAACTTTTATATAGAGAGCTAAACTGCAGGAGTACTCTATAACCTTTTAAATGTAACTATTTGAGGGAAAAGAGGTTACCTCAGAGCTTTGTTCAGAATACTAACAGGATATCAAAATATTTGTGAAGTAAAATTTAATTCAAGGAACAGAATATGATCTGACATGAACAGTTTATTTTTAGGATAAATATTAAAAGCCAGTGGTGATGTAAATGAAAGAAAATGAAGGATAAAGAACAAAGTATCAGAGAACAAATTTGAAAAGAAAATAAAGAACAGTGATGCTATCTGATGTGTTCATTAAGCATGTCAGAGAAATAGTATTAGCACTGTTAGATGACTGGTTCATCCAGCAAGGTGCGATAAAGACAAGAGGACAAGGGATAACTGTAAGAGACATGAGATGAACAGACAGAAACAAGGAAAGAGAGACAGACAGAGAGTCTTAGGCCTCCAACTAAAGCTTCTAAAAAATATAAAAAGGGAAAAAAATCCTAGGTAATTTTTCTGTAAAAGATTTGCAATTTCTATTTAGCTTCATTCATCTTAAATTTGTGCCTTGGCTGTGTTCCTCACTGGATAAAAACCAAAGTAAGTAATTCAAACTCTCTGCCTTACAACAACCATCAAAATGACAGTTATTATTTCCTTTCAGTGACTCAGAGTGACATATTCACAATAGCACCAAGCTAGAAATGCTGGACAAAAGCAAACCAAAAAAACCCAAAACCAAAGAAAGCACAGAATGGAGATGAAGGAGTGATGGATGCAACATGGGATGGAAACCACTAAAAGGCAATGCGGTAAATGGTAAGTTAAAGTGTTCTGGATCCTACATGTTGACATGGGAGAAGATTCAGTATTCTGAGGTGAGTGACTACACAGGTTATTTTGTCTTTGTTGTAAACTATAAATGAGCATATCTGTAATGTCTCTCCATGCTCAGAAAGACCAGACATAAAGTTATATATGAAGTGAATTCGGGGAGTTTTAAACATAAATTGGATTGACACTAAACAATGAAAAAGCTACAGGTTTGTTTGTTTTTTATATTAGCACATGGCGATAGTAAGAAAGGAAAATTCAGATATAGAAGAGAGAGGAAGAAAGAAAGAATGAAATTTAAGTAGGCACATGATAAGAGGCAAAAGATGGAAACAATGAAACCAAGTAAGAAGGCGTAGCTCTAGCAGTTAGTTCATCCACATGCCAAGATGCAAACATAAGCATTCAGCGTGCTTAGCTGCAGGACTGAGACCTGAAAGCTTATGAACTCCTCAAATCCAGCAATCAGCCAGTTAATAATTCAAAACACTGATTTTACATCAAAGACTACAATAACTTCATTTAATGTACAAGACTGAATATTAGAAACGAGCATTACACAGAAAATGGTAAACTGGATTTGAGGGTTGTTTTTTCCACACACAGTCGTTTTAGATTGCAGAGATTCATTTTGGCTATTGTTAGTGATGGTGCATTTTTAAGCAAGTCAAAAAGAACACACATCTCAGCAAATACACAGACAAGCATCAAAACATACATCCTTTCTTTTGTACATACTTAGCAAAATCTCTTTCTAACACTTTAATGGAGGCATACTCCAAACAAGGTTGAACCTGGCATGTTTTTTGTAGGAACAAATAAATGGGTTTGCAAACGAAAGGCTACATGTTCCTTTGATAACTGCACTGTAATCACATATTCAAACATTTTTAATTATCCAATCTAGTATTTCTCCCTGTCTCATATATTTTTGATATGAGGAACTTAAACCTGCTTTCAGAATAACTTTAAGTATCCTCCCACGGGTAGTGGACACAGTAAAAGCAGGCCTCTGTTTTGCCCATTTCCAGATGCACGCCTTGGATGCTATTCTAGTAGTTTTGCATAATTTACAGTTCAAAAGAAGAAGTGGCTCACAGGGATGACTTTTACATGTACTGACCTCATTACTGGAAATTATGGCCCTATATATGAGAGAAGGTACAGAGAAGCATTGTAGCCTCCCCCCTTAATCAAATATACAATTTGCCACCTACACATATATCCACCATATTAGTATTTGTCTATGTGGAGATTGCAAACACACCAGTTCAGTTTAGTTTGGTGTACATCCACCTCCAACCTTACATCTGAGACTTCTGAGAACATGCAATCCTGCCACTCTCATAATGCATTAGCCAGCTAAATGCTTGTTTGTGGCATCAGCTTAAGTCTAAACGTACAACATTTACAGATTTGCCATCTAGAGAATACGAGACATTATAATCCCTTTAGTACCTCGTGACACTTGACTGAGTAGAACAACATGCCAGTATATTCACTTAGATAAGAGCTTTGATCACTGTACCATATTATTTCTGACTGACTGCTGCAACCATTTAATTACATATGAAACCAATTTCACACATTAGTTTTCTGTCATTCAGGGCAGTAAAAATGGATTAAGTTGGGTTAAATTTAAAAAGAAGCAACTGTTCATTTCCACTTACATGTATGAATGAATGTGAACTATTCTTAAATCTTAGTAAATGTACTCCATGTAAACATAATGTGAAATACAAACGTACTGTAGTAATCTCGACTAAATTTTAAGCTAATAAAATGCTACAGGGGTAACGACCCCTGCGGTTAGAACAGCGCTCACTTACCATCCTGATGAACACGCATAGCTGAGGCCGTGATGTCAGTGGTGACGTTGAAGTACGGCAGCCACAGGTCCTGGGAAAACATTTTATTTCAAAGTTAATGATAGAAAAAAACAAAACCCTCTTGTCTTATGGCAAGGTTGTTGCAATGGGGAAAAAACATTTTGTACCACAGTCCCACCTCTATTTGCTTGTCCTGAAACACTTTATAGATGCTGGTGTTAAAGGCAGAGCCAGAGAACATGGAGGTGATGGGATAGGTAAGATCCAGAACTGTTTTAAACACCGAATTCATTGCCTGTTAAACAAAGAATTGCAGGGAATTAGTGATGTTTGTCAGATTTTTGTGAAAAACTAAATTGTCATCAGATATGACCAAAAAAATGATTGCGTTGATAGTCCTAGATGTGTGTGCTCTACCTTAGACCACTCTCTTGCTCTCTGTTTTGTTCTAACAGCACTCCTTTCTTCTGCATAAAGGGCACCGATGAAAGAGCCAATTGAGGTTCCACCCACTATGTCAATAGGAATCCCTGCTTCCTCCATAGCTTTAATTACACCCACATGAGAGCAGCCTCTGTAAGAGGGAGACAATTTGTCTGAAAACAAGCAAGTACGCACGATGCCGAGTACATTTACAACATCAGTATTTGAAATGGCTTTTAGACTAAAAGACAGACACATTTTCCTAATGCTGCTTTACTCTGTATACAGGCACAGCATAGTGTTTCCACATTAGAAATCCTTCCATACATTACCACACAGACATTAACTGCACATTAGTTTAGTACTGCTGAACGTTTGTGAACTTTATTGGTGCAGAAAGTCTCATCGACGTTGCTCACCTAGCACCACCACCTCCAAGCACGAGAGCAATGCTGTTTCCGGTGAGGACTCGGGCCAGCCGAGAGAAGTCACTATGTCTGTCTGCCGTTTTCTCAAATACCTTCTCATACACCTCCCTCTGCACGAGCACAGGAAGAAAAACACACAAAAATAAATACAGTGGTTACATTTTATTTTGTGTAACAATATTATCAAAATATTACAATTGCTGTTATGTTGAACAGTAAATAAGGCTGGATGAGGTTGCTTTAAAAACAACAAAAAAACAACAACACTCAAGCAACATTTTAATGAATGAAATGATGCAAAAAACAAAAACAACAAACCAACCCCCCCCCCCCCCCCCCCCCCCCCCCCCCCCCCCCCCCCCCCCCCCCCCCCCCCCCCAAAATAAAAAAAAAAACAGAAAAAAAACAGTGAGGCCTCCCCAAAGTGACAGGGGAGTGCTTTGCCAACTAAACCTTCTATGATGTTTCCAACATGAAGTGCATACTGGCAGCTGTAACAGAGTTACAAAAAGTTTTAGTGTGAGAGCTATCCTAATGGTGTGTCTTGTGACTGGAGTGCCAGAAAAAGAAATTACTCTTCAAGGGAGTCAGGAGGTCTGGCTAGTATTTAACAATGCAAAAAGCTGCAGATGTGAAAGGGTAATGTGTGTGCACGTGCCCTAATTAGCAAAAAGCAGAGAACTGTGTATTGTTTACTGTTAAAATGTGAGGCTCAAACCCATGTGGACTGTAGTTAATATCAATCTAGCATACTCAATATTCAAAACAAGGCTTTTATATTCTCCTAGAATATTGTACCTTCAAGAAATTATGGTACTGATATCTCTGCCATTCTGTCCACCCCTAAATGTAAATAAACTGAAAGCATCTAAAAATCCTATAAAAAATTGACTCTGTACCAGTTTGCTGGGACCTCGTCTGGAGAAGACCCTCCGGGGACACTTGAGGTGAAGATGCCCTGAGCACCAGCTGCGCATGTTGAGCCACTCGACTGTCCTGGAAGGTCCAGGTCCATCTTCTCTGTGCAAAAGGACCAACTGCTTCAAAGCTCGCACTGCTGTGTTTTCCAGCATCTGCTCCAACTGAAGGAAGACGAGACAGTTAAAGTTATCTGTTGCCATTAGATTTCTTCTCTTCCCAGCTCTTTTCCCACACACACACACATACTTCTCCTAGTGTAGGTTCCTGGTCCCCCAGACCAACAATGAGGATGCAGTCAGCCTGTCGGATGCAGCGCTGTGTCCATGGGGTCATGCTGTTGTCTGTCTGGTAGAGGACAATCCGATTGATGTCCTCCTGCTGGGCCAGCCAGCCAGAGAGACGATACTCATGGATACTGATGGATAGAGAAGAAAAGCAGAGACACAGACAATGACTTGGAGGTATGAAAAGTAGCAGAAGTAATTTGTTTACATTTTAATACATTATAGGTATGCAACACGAACCACGCCTACAGCATTTATAGCACTTATTTGCAATGCCTGTCTCTACAAAAATACTCAGTAACATCTAAACAAGTAAGGAAAAAATAACACACACACTAAATGCATAGCTTCAAGTAAAGCCCAAGCAACAAGAAAAAAGGGTTTGTGATACAGACAAGATTCTTTGATTATCAGACTGACCTGTCCAAAGCCGAAGCACCCAGACGTTCTCTAATTATGTCACTGGTTAAAAGTAATGTAGGTCCTACAAGAGTCAAACAAATTGTATATCACAAAAAAGTAAAGAACTTGTGCGTTTGTTTGTCGACCTGCTTTAATTTAAAGACACAGCTACACAGAAGTCAAGCAATCCCACTAAAAAAAGGATTTTTACGAACAAAATTGAAATGTGTGGGTTTACCAATGGCACTAAGTGCATGGCTGAGCTCTAGGTTGAATGCATTGATTGGCACTTCATCACAAACAGGCAGCACTGCGACAGTGGAGAGGTTGCTTGCTGGGTTGGTGACATCAGCACTTGTTGTCATGCTGGGAAGACTGAGGGCTGAACCTAAAAGATTGAAACAGTGAACAAATGGAGTGAATGAGAAACTGAAGGCTGTAAAAGCACAGCTGGCTGGTGAGGAAGCACGCATGTGTGTGTTACTGCCCTCACTAGTCAATACTTGAATCGCCAAAATGAACTAGACTATGTCAAGATAAATTAGCATTCAACTACATGACCAGAGTGACGCATAACGCCATCCTGCACAGGCGTGGGGGGCGTTACCCTGAAAAGAATATAACACTGCTAACTTTAGCAACACTAATCAAACTAGCATGACAAACTAAATCTGTATGTGCAACCACATGTCCCAGTGATGACGTGCAATAATAACAGTAGTATATGTGTGTATGTCTCGGCAACATCTGCAATATTTAGAATACCATTTAATTTTTGAATAAAGTGAATAATGGTCTCATGTGGTTCTGCATTAGTTCTCAACCTTGCTCATTAGCGCATGCTCATTTCATTAAATCTGGTCACCTGATCTTTTTTTTTTTTTTTTTTCTTCTGCTCAATTTACTGGACTTACCAGAGAATGGCCCACGCCCCTGCTGCAGATTTCCCAGAATCTTCTGACCCAACAAGTGGATCAACCTTGTCACCACCTAAACACAACAGTAGAGAAAATTGAAAAGAAACTATGTTATTATAGTACATTAATAACATAAAAAGCCACTTAATAGTACTTCAAGGACAAAGTCACAGACCTGTGGATATCGTCGCTTGATGTTGTTAAGGGTTCCCTCGGGCAGTTTAACCAGCTCAGTGTCTCTCACAGCATGGACCGTTGTGGCTCTTGGCTGTTTGGTCAGCGCCTCCACCTGATACATAGTTAGATTGGATTAGTCCCTCACTTAAAACTTAAAAAAAAAAAAAAGAAATGAGAAGAAATCTAATCGAAATTTTCCAGATGTGGAAAAATGCAGCACACTGCTCTAGTCCCAATCCTAGCGCAGGACCACAGCTGTTTTTAATTTAATAGTTTTGAGCTTATTTTACTAACTAGTATCTATTCACACATGGGTAGGATGAGACAAAAATGCCTTGTTCTCACCACTCCAATGAGTTCTCCTCTACCGTATTCCCCCACCAGTTCTTTCTTGCCGTTCGCCTTGCGGATGACTGAACGCAGACGTCCATTCAGAACAATGTAGGTGCAGTCTGACTTGTCATCCTGTCTGTTGATGCGTAGATTACAGAAAAAAAAAGCATATTTTACATTTACCGTTATAATTATGACTGAATAATAAGAAATGTAACAGGATGACCAAGTATTGTTTTCACATAGATGCAAAGATTGTTTTCATTTCTTTGTCTAAGTAAAGACGGGAGCAGAGTACCTGTAGAGGGCTCTGCCAGCTTCTACAGCCATCCAATCAATGGCAAAGTCCATCTGCCTGACAAAAGGAGACATCCGGATTGCAACTGTGTGGGCTGCACTCAGCACCACGCTGGGCTGCTCCCTCATGATCCTGCAGGGGGAAGCATATAACAGAAAGAGTGAGAACAAATACTGAATAATTCACACTGGAATATGGTCAGAAGTAGAGAGAGATAACTCAAAACTGGGAGATTACTTTAGAAAATAATACTAAAAGTTTACTTTTTTATATTTTAAGCTTTCATATTCTCTGGATGTATGTATGAATTTCACAAGCTGGCTTTTTCTTATTTATTCAGGTGATACAAGCTTTGTGTAAATGTGTATGCATGTTTGTTTTTGTTTTTGTTTTTAACTCAATATAAAATTAACAGATGCTAAAACTAAGGGTATTTCTCCCATATTTTTATTGTATTTTAATTAGTTTTTATTTGTTTCAGATGGTTTACAAAAATGTCGTTTTTAAATTAACCTCCTGGGACCTGACATCTGCATATGGGGACATCACATTTTGGGTTGTCTAGACCACAATACTAAATTTTGCTCTTTCAAATGGCTTTCAAACGGGCTGTATTGCTCAAAGAGGCACAATTGTTGTTTCTCATTTTGCTTTTGTGTTTTGCTGCTGTGTTCAGACACCAAATAAAGAGTTTTGCACATTATTACTCAATTGTGACTTAATAGTTTTCTATCGAACACTAAAAAGCCAAATAGCAAAGAGAAATTAAAAATGCATGCCATGAAAGAGTTCAGGTCTTAGGAGGTTAATTTATTTTTTAAAATGTAATTTAGAATAACCTTAAATATAAGTGAAAGTGACCTAAAGTTATTTGCATCTCTTGCACTTAAAAGTTTATCCGCACTAAAGCCGTAAGACTCACTCATAGAATTCAGACTTTGAGATCTTCAAATAAGTACAGTCTCGTACAGCCTTGATGGTAAATATAAGGGGTTCTCCAGTGAGTACAGCAAGCTGGCCCACCATCTCTCCCGGATGGGTGACAAACAGACAGACATCCTCCTGCTTGCCGATCATCCGCTGGTAGACGTGCAGACAACCAGACAGGACAAAGTGCAAACTCACGTCCTTTTGAAGTGAAAATAGGACGGAGGAAAAAAGAAATACAAAGACAAAAATAACTTTTACTGCTGCAGTAATGTACTTTCTTTCTTTACTACATCTAATCTATTTCTGCTTTATTAATGCAATTAAAAGAGTAATTTGTAAGTTTTCAAAAGGTCGTAGGGTTTCAGAATGTGTAAAATACCTGGTCTCCCTGTCTTGCTAACACAGCTCCTGCTTTTGCATGGTGCAGAGTCACTCTGCTGTTTAACAGAGATGGGTCCTGCATAACAAAAGGCAGAAAGCAAAGCAAAAATCAAAAATTTATTGAGCAGTGACAAACAATAAAGCTAAGTGGAAAAAGACAGTGGATGAAATGCTTTTACTCCACTTTGTTGAGCCTCGGAGGAAGATCGTGCTGCAGGCAATGATTTATTTCTTCACTCACACTTTGATCTAGTTACACAAATTTATTTTAAAAGTTTAAATGTAGCAACACCTGCACAGAGGCACAGATTGCATCAAGTGAATTACACAACCCCCTAAAGCACCACTGAACTCTTGCGTTTATTTTTTGTCATCACAGACTCAGTAACTTTTTCTTTTTCTAAAGCAACAGTCAATCATAAGGAAACCTATTTGCTTGCATTATTTGTCAAAACAAATTGTTCGTCGTATTATGATCACAGCCTGTAGGAGTTTAAACCGGCAAAGAACAACAGCAAAATACTATCCTTGAACAATCAAAAAAAGTAAAACGAACCTCAATCCTCATAAGCTTCAGGACCTCCTTCTGACCTTCCTCAAAGAGAGCGGCACTGGATCGATTTGACACGGGTGTAAAAATGTTGTCCACAACTGGCTCTTCCTCTGGATACAGATAGATTCCTGAAGGAACTTCATCTACTGTCACCTTCCTCTCACGCTGTTCCTGTGATATGGACTGTAATAATGTAATAGAATAATCATAATGTAATATGCATACTTTGCCAATTTATAATAGGTGTTCCTGCTGTTAAATCAGGAATTCTAATTCTAAAAAACGTTATCAGAGATGCAGCACTACTCTTTTTCCACACTTTCTCAAATATCTTATATTTAGCTTATCTTTAAATATTTTTGGCTTATGAATCATATACTAAATTACTTCTTTGTTATTCATTAACTGTGGCCTATACTATTCTCCATTCTAAAATACTTCTGTTTTCTTTAAGTAATTAACCAATGTAATGTATACATATAAGGAGGGTTTATATCTTTTCTCATTTTTGTCCTGAGAGTCTGCAGTGTACTGACCCGAGTATAAGTGGGTGGAGTGTTGCTTTCCTCTGCCGAGACAGAAATCCGTCCTCTTTCATACGCCATGTCAAAGTCTGATCTTAGACTTTTCTGTACACCTGTTTAAAAGGTCAACATTTAAGTGGTTTAATTATTCTTAGGTTGATCTATGTTTAAAAAGAACAAATGAAAATGTGATGGCGCAAGCAAAAGGCAAAATATATTGTCATTTTTTTAAAAGGTTTTGCCTGCTTATTTACCTGCACTGTTAAAATACATTTCTTACAAATACAAGTGTTTCTAAAACAGTAACATTAACAACTGGTCATATATGTTAAAGTGGGCAATAGGCAAACTTTTTAATATGAGCAGTATACATTAGGTGTGCATAGCATATTGTAGATGGATGAGCTGAACGGTTTGTGGTATCAGTGTAACACTTCGGCTACCCATTCTCTGCTGGCTTCTCAGTAATCATTCTACATTAAAACATGTTTAAAATATCACACTGCACTGGAAGAAAGTGTCTGACTTTCAGCAAAACTAAAGAACAGTAAGACAATATAATCTGTCAGTACAAGAGAAAGATCCCTCACCAGCAATGTCTACAGGCATTGAGATTGTCCTGCTAAGAGTTGGCACTGTTCCATCCTTCCCTTGTTCTCCTGTTGTGAAAAATAAATACGATTTAAAGCATTTCTAAGTCACCCCAAAGCAAAGATAGCACCGGAGAAGACATATGCAGGGTTCATACGCATTTTTCGGGGTCAAATTCAAGCACTTTTAAGCACTTTCAAGGTCCATTTTCAAGCTTTTCCAGCACATAGCCAAAAAAAACCAAACAATTTATGTTTCACTTTGCATCACCTCAGTAAGAGGTAAAATGTAGGGGCGGGGTCACACATTGAAACAGACTGACATGCAGAGGTGCGAGGCAGCCCAGGCAGGGAAATTTTACTTTGCGACTCCTTTTATTTCTCTATCTGATAAGAAAACTATTCGGTCAGATAGTTATTTGTGGTGAATGAAATACAGTTTCAAGCACGTTTAAGCACCACATCTGAAATTCAAGCACTTTTCGTACCTTGAAAAGGCAATATTAAAATTTATGAATTTTCAAGGATTTCAGCCACCCATACAAACCCTGCATATGAAGCTTTAAAGCAACTCTGTACACCTCAACTAAGATTCAGCTTCTCTAACACTGTGAGTTACTTAATCTGTATGCTGACACCCTACCTGGAGTTTCACCTTTAACGGCTGCTTCTCGGTGCTCCTCAGGTACCGTCAGGCTGCCAAAGCGTTTGCCATGGCGTACAGGACTGGTGCGAGTAGGGTGGGGTGACTGCGGTGGCAGACGTGAGGGATGCATTTCCTGTAAAAACAAGTAATGTATGGATGAGAGTGAGGTAGATGATTAATTTGAGTGTGTGTTCACAAGGTGGAAAGTACAGTATGATATTAGTATTTACGCACTGAAATCATGATAACAGCAGGATGTGTATGAGGACTATGAGGTCCAGGTCACAAGGGTTACAGCACTTGTGAATCTATGTTACCGGTAACTTTACTGGTTGAGTGATAACTATCATATTACAGGAATTCTGTGGACTATTTAAAAGCATTTGAATGGGCAAACACACATTACTCCTCGTCTTAAATATTTATATTGGCTTACATTTGATCTCAGGACTAACACCATTCTTAACTCTTTGATGAATATAATTGGGGTTTTTTAAGGCAATTAATCAGTTTAAGACTTTCTTTCAAACTGGTGCCTTGATAAGATGAACTCACATGACTGAAGAGCTCATTGGTCAGCCCCAGATAGTTGTGCAGGGCTAGCACTGTTACTCTTTGGAGACGAACCATGATAATCTGAAATGGCACAACAGAAAGCTAGTCATTTCAAGCATGAAAGGAAAACAATTAGTTTACAGACGTCAAGCCAGAAATACAGTGTGTGGAAAACGAATCCATAAATACGACTCTAATTTTAAGCACATCTACAAAAAAACCCACAAACACTGAGGAATAATAATCATTATACAACTCACCTGTACTACTCGCACTAGACTCTCGGGATATTTCTCAAATATAGACAGGAAGGCTTCTACAGGCAAACGGAGAACAGTGGAAACCTCTGCAGCCCGAGCTGACACTGTTCTATAAGGCTTCTGGTGGCCCTGCACACAAATATCCAAAAGAATACTTAACATTTTCTCAGTCTATCTGTACTTACAGAAGCTCTACAGGTGGGATGTTTCTAATTAGCAGTTTATTTGTTTTTATATGGAATGACCCCAAAACATTACTTAATTTCAATCAACACAGATTGAATTGGTTAAGGAGTTATTTAGAAAATAGGTCGCAATATGTATATTATCTCGGCAATACCTCTGAAAGATTGAAGATTGTATGTGGTGTTCCTCAAGGTTCTATTTTGGGACCTAAACTTTTTAATTTATATATTAATGATATCTGTGATGTATCAAAAAGGTTAAATTTTATTTTATTTGCAGATGACACAAATTTTTATTGCTCAGGAGAGAATGTGAAAGATTTGGTTGAAATTATGATTTATGAGATGTTAAGATTGGAAAAAATGGTTTGATGTAAATAAATTATCTTTGAATCTGACAAAAACGAACTTCATGATATTTGGCAATCGTGTAAAGGAGGATGAAGTCATTATGTCCATTAATGGAGAATTGATTGAAAAAGTTACTGAATTTCGCTTTTTGGGTGTAATAGTAGATGAAAATTTGACGTGGAAATCACATATTGAGTATATTAGAAAGAAGATGGTTAAAAACATTTATATTTTGGGAAATATAAGAGATTTATTAGACTACAAAACAATGCGCATTTTATATTTTTCATTGTTTTTCTCATACTTTAGTTACTGTGTGGAAGTTTGGGGGAATACATATGAGAATACTATAAAACCTCTAAACGTATTACAGAAGAAAGTGATACGAATGATTCATAACGTTAGAGAACATACAAATAAATTATTTATAAAATTGAAATTATTAAAATTAGGAGATTTAGTGAAATTACGAACACTATTAATTATGTTTAAGGCTAAAAATAATATTTTGCCTTTTAAGTTTCAAAGATTATTTTTAATGTGTTCGGGGGGAGAAGACAGCAGAAGGAAATTTTATTTTAAGCATCAGCTAGCTAGGACTACACAAAGATTAATGAGTCCAACGGTTAGGGGTATACGACTGTGGAACTCTCTTCATTATAATTTAAAGAATTGTATAAATTTACATTGTTTTAAAAAGTGTTACATGTCTAAAACGATAACTCAATATGAAGAACGTGAATGAAATTGGAGTTAACTGAAAAAGGATCCATTATTTTTTGCATCATTTTATTTTATTTACTTATCTTTTCTCCTTGTTACTATGTGGAGTGGTATATTCCGATCTGTTTGGTTTGCGTTAGGACCGGAGATAAATGTTAGTTTGTTCCTTGCTTTTTGGTGCCCACTTGCAATATAAGTTGGATTGTAGATGGGGGCAGGGTTTAATAAGAACATTTTCTTCTTCCTGCTCCTTTTCACACATGGTTGCAGTGCTTTACTGATAGAAAGTGTGGTTAGTTTGTCTGAAAGAACTAACTGTGGAAACTGTTGTACCAAGTGTGAATTAAATAAATAAGTGAAATGAAATGAAATTCAGAAATGAAAAAAAAAAAAGAAAAGAAAAGAAATGAATGCTGGGTTTAAACCAAATAATTACTTTAGAGTGTTGTGTCATCCAGTGTGAAACGGTTAACTGAGTCAGCAGGTGAATGTGCTGTAGTATGTAGGTGTGGGCCAACACAATGACACAAAGTCATGTTATCTTATTTAGCGCTGTGTAAATGACTGTTATGAGAACTGGCAGGGTCTGTATAAGTAGGTGTGGCACAAAGCCTTTATGTGCGGTAAGAAATAGGTGTGACCTACTGTGATGACATCCAGAATGCTCAGGAGGCTATGCACACTGTCTCCTGGGTAAACCTCTTTCACCACATTTTCTTTGCCATCCTGGAAGACAGGAGTAACGCATTCATATCTATGTAAACAATTAAGTTGTTTTCTAAGAACTTATACTCAAGTTCAGCTTGAGTGTGTACATAAAGATTCACACAATCAATATACATATAGATGTACACAATCAAGTATCAATATAGATAAAGCCTGCACTAACATCTCCCTCAGGACTTAAAACTTGGTAAATATATCCTTTTTTTCTTTCTTTTTTTCTTCCCATTTAAAAGGTAAATATATCCAAACACTAACACTGGCTAAAGGAGACATGATTAGCTACAATTTTTTTTAAAGCCAGTGTTCTTGTGGGTAAGCACCTTGGTAAACCACTTTGCTGCTTGCATAAGTTTGCACAAAGTATTTGTGCAAACTTACAAAACATACAATAAACTATAGTCATAATTAAAAACAACAGTTCATTGCATAAAATTCAGAGGTAAGCATGATTAAAGGGACACGGAGCCTGCATACCGTTCCAGTAAGGCACAATTCTAGTTTTCCATCCTGAACAACATAGATGCTGCTGTCGGGCTGACCTGGCCTGAAGACATACTCCCCTTGTTGGAACTGCAAAAACACCATGTGTTTGCACAACTCCAAGAAGAGTGGCTTCTCAAAGTGACCCAGCACCCTGTATGAAAGGACAAAAGGGAAGCTTGGGGGTTAGGAATTACACTCATTGCAAACAGCTGCAAACACTTGGTTTGTACAAAGGGCAATTAAAATGGTCTTTCTGCTTAGTTGTGGATTTATATATTATAAAAAATATGCAGAGGTGAATTAAATATTATAATACAGTATATGACACGAGAATTTATCAGTTGATGGTTCAATAACAGCAGGTACAAGGCACTTTTTATAGTAATGTAAAGATCCTACAGTATTCTTGAGAAAACCCCAACAAATCAAATTAAGCAACCCCCTATGAGCAAAACTGTGCTTAGGGAGGACCAAGCACCTGGATCTATGTACTCTGGACTACAGAACACAATCACACAGACATTAAACCTACCGGACATTTTTAAGCATGTAGAGCACCTCAGAGGGGAGGTGGGAATTGGCCACATCAAATTCAGTGAGGTCTGCCTCCAGCACTGAGGGAGGGGGCTCCTTAGCCTGAAGGATGGGAACCTCCTTTTTAAAGCGCAGGATCCTACACAAGTCACATGCAGGAAGATAATAAGAAGGAAATAAGAGGAAAGCAACTGCCACATAAAGAATGTTAGTACAATCAAAATAGCGTATGCTTGATGAAAGTTAGCATTCAGATGTACTTTTTGGCAATGTTGAGCATCTTCTGCTTCTTCTTTAGGCGTGGCCGTGAAGAAGAGGATGTACCCACAAGGGACGAGGTAGACTGGGAGACCTGATGAAACATAGTTTTGTTTAAATATTACTCTTTCCTTAAAAAAACAAAAAAAAAGTACTATACACTGAAACACTACGAGAATGACGTGTTTCTGTGTGTGAGAGCCAGCTAGAGCTTTTATACAGCCTGACTCACTTTACGCATGATCTTTCGCCCATAGAACATCACTTTGTCTCTCTTGCGGAAGCGGTATTTGGGAGCCTCCTGAGCTTCTAAGTCTGTTAAACATAATAAATGACATTACCACAGGTATACACACTACTGACTTCATGACTATCCTTATGCGTTTTAGATGTACAATGAGAAATGCATTTCAGCAACTACTGACTTCGAAGCTTGATCCTCCGCAAGATGAAGAAGATCAGGATGGCGATGAGGACTATGGCGATACCTGCACCAATTACCATCCCCACCATCTGAATAAAGAGGAACCAAAGAGGGAGAACGTCAGTGGTATACATTATAGTATTTACAACAGTAAAGCATTTATTTACTTGGATATTTTAATATTAAAGATATTACCCAAGTAATATTTTAGTTAAAGTATTTGTGTTTTCTAAAAAGAAAAAAAAAAAACTAAGTTGAGGCCATTAAAAACAAATAATTTTATTTTCAGTTTTTAATTATTTGTTCATTGTCATCAAGGTACATATATTACCAGCAGTAAACATGGTTACACCTACTTGAGATGTATTAGGTAGTTTCTGTTAGTTTTCCAATTTATTTCCAAGTGTATAAATCTACAGTTCCCTTACCTGTGTGACAAATTGGCTGTTGAATGAGACTTACTAAGACATGAAATCAAACTGGATGCTCACCATGCTTGTTTGTAGTTCCTCCTCCACAAAAGTCTTGATGTTATCAAACCCGTCCTAATGTAACAAGAGAAGACACAAACAGTACAGTCAATCAGAAAATGAAAAACAAAACAAAATAAAAAATGTTTTAGGTATTGGTCCCAACCAACTACCGGCCAATAACCTGCCTCAGTACCACATGGAAGCTCCTTTTAGGCATCATAGTGGCTAATATGAACAGGCATGTGGCTAAATATATGAGAGGGGCACAGAAAAGAATTGGCAAGAATACCACAGGGGCGAAACACCAGCTACTGGTAGAAAGAACAGTTGCTTGCGATTGCAAGACCAGACTGACCAACCTGTGGACCACCTGGATTGACTACAAGAAGGCCTATGACTCAATGCCCCACAACTGGATCCTGGAAACCTAGAGCTGTACAAGATCAACAGGTTCCCAAGAGTCTTCCTCGGGAACTAATGGGGGATATGGATACCGACTATGGAACAGGGGAATTGTAAGCCACCTCCTCCTCACCTACATTGATGACATCAAACTGCATACCCACAGGCAAATGGAAGCCATGAGAAGGATGGTAGGAAAACCACAACTAAAAAATACCTGCAGAGAGTAAGGCAGGTCCGGAGGAGTCAGCTGAATGGGAAGAAGAAGATCCAGGCAATCAACACCTACATCCTGCTAGAGATTAGATATCCTGCTAGGATACTAAGCTGGCCAAAAGAGGAGACAGAAGCCATGGACATCAAGATAAGGAAGCTCGTTAGTATGCATGGAGGGTTTCACCCCAAATCCAGCACCCTGAGAGTTTATGCTATGCAAAAAAAAAAAGGCTGGGGACTAGTGAGCTTCAGAACCACTGTCCAGGATGAGACAACAAACATCCATGATGACTGCCTGCTTAGTAAATACCTCAGTCAGCAGAAACACAAGAAAGAAGAGGAGCAAGGACAAGAACCATGATGGAAGGACCGGCCCCTGGACAGTATATGCCACCGGCAAATAGATGAAGCAGCTGGCATCCAGCAATCCTACCAGTGGCTAGACAGAGCTGGACTGAAAGACAGCATGGAGGCACTAATCATGGCAGCACAGGAACAAGCTCTCAGGACAAGATCCATAAAAGCTGGGGTCTATCCCACCAGGTAAGACAACAGGTGCAAGCTGTGTAAAGATGCCCCTGACAATCCAGCATATAACAGCAGGGTGCAAAATGCTAGCAGGTAGGGCATACGTGGAACATCATAACCAAGTGGCGAGATGGGATTTTAAATTTTTTTTTTTTTTTTAAATCATCTCCTAGTATGAAGCCCGGGCCTGCAGGCTTCAGTTCTGAAGTGCACTGGAATGTGAGAATGCGGAATTTGTCCTTGAGGAAGGACTGCCTAATGCACATGAAACAACAGTCAAAGGAGATGAGAACGCAGCAACTCATCTGATCCTCTTCACACTTTGCCCTTACCATGTTTCACATAGTTACAAACTGATTACCACACAGAGTTTCACAGTTTTGGATACTATTAATAGACTCAGGATTTCATATATAAAATTATTGGGCTCACAGGCAATATATTTTGGCTTTTCTTTCAACTAAGGAAATCTTTATTACTTAAATTAAGTAATATCAAACTCAGCACTTACTTTTGAAATAAAGACTGTCAGTTCAAAGACTTTGAAAAGAGTGCAAAGATCTTGTGGCCAAGACAAGCTTCTTTATGTGTCTTTATGTGTGTGTGTCACTAACAATCCATCAGATACCATATTGCAAGAGTAAGAGTAATAGGTGCTGTCTGACAGCCAGACAGTAAGACTGCATGTCCGTTATCAGTCATTATTGATTACCGTATGTTTAGCTCAGGGTTATTAAGCAGTAAATGTCTTAAGCTGGACACGTCACTTGACACTCACTGATAGTGGAAATTAGAGACGGTAAGTGCATGGACAGCATGTGCACATGGAAATGCACTACACCTGCAGACTTAGAATAAGAGTTCAAAATATAGTTCAGAAATCAGTGAGTTGAGTGTGGAAAGTGTACATGCATGTGCATTTGTCTCAAAATGACAACTAGGACAAATCTGTCACTGTGCATGCATGAAAAACCATATTCAGCTTAGTCTACACACTCTAAAGCTAACTTTGTTTCAAATGAAAGCTCAAATTGTGCACCATTAGGGTGGTCAAAAATGACCAAGCTACAGACAGACAAACTGGTGATGGCTAACCAACGAGACATATTAGTGGTGGACAAGCAGATGGCTCTAGTGATGTAAACGTAGTCTACACACTCTCAAGCTAACTTTGTTTAAAATGAAAGCTCAAATTCTGCACTAGCTGAGAAGTTTTAAATGGACACTTGTTTCAAGGTCTCTTTCTAAAACCTACAAGTCAGCTTTTCATATTTTTGTAAGCACAAAGTTATGTGCTAATACAAGTCACCAGCACATCGTTTTCTACTGGCAGGTTGCTGTGGCTTATGTTAATAACCTTGAAGCCTGTTTCCACATTAGGATTGTGAAAGACTGCCCATCCGCTGGAGCAAGGACACGTATACAAATAAATACTGTAGTCAAAACCAACCTCTTGGCTGTGACCTTCACCCTCTTGTTCGGAGGTACTCTGTCCCATTGTAACCCTGTTTCTTCATAGAGATGGTCCATCAACAGCCACTGAGAACAAAGATAGATATGCATACTCAACAAAAAGCTATTTTGACATGGCACGGTATGAAAAACACAGGTACATACTTTCAAATTATGGAGAGGCAAATTCTATTTAGCTGCTTACTGTGATTTTTCCTGTTAACACAAGTCAAACATATCTTGAGCCAACATGTTTAGCAAAGCAAAGTAACTTGTTGAAAGTCAACATAAACCGTTCTTTGACATGTTACAGTTTGGTAGTCTATGCTGCCCAGCTGAGTGAGAAAACCACAGTTTGTACTACCAGGAGTATGAGTGTTACTATGGACGTGCATCCACACAAACAAATTAAATAGTTCACAGCTGCAGGAAAAAAAATAGTGGGGCAGAACGAGCAAATGTAGTTCAAAGACAAAGAAGTTGTTAGCACACACAGTTGCATAAGAGAAGAACATTTCTCAGTCCCTAACTAAAGTTTCTGGATTAGCTGTCTAACTGTATCTATTCTTCAAAAATCGCTTCAACTGCACAGAAGAAAAGGGATCCAAAAATTTGCATCCTACAACAGCATATTGCTGACATCACTGATCCAGGCCTTAGTTACACAGAAACACGGCAGGCTTGCTAGATAACAGATAAACGACTATACAGGTAGTAACTCATTACCCCCTTTTCACCTTTTTATTCTTCCCCTTCACTTCTTACGAGTGACTGCATAAGTGGAGAGGTTTTTTGTTGTTTTCTGTTTATTCTTTTGCACATACAATTTTCCTTTAACCACTGCCATTGTACACTGTAGTATTTTACCTCCCCAGAGAGATACACACTGAGCAGTAGGAGATGTACAAGTTTATCCAGGCACATACCACCTAACTGCCCACGTCTGCCAGAATACAGACAGATTCAGCTGACACAGGCATTTATTCTATAGCAAAAACAACAAGCTCACTGTCTACAGACAAATAAATAGCGAAGCTGACTGAGGTCAACCAATTACCCACTAACTCTAAAGCCTCGAGCAGAAAGTGATGCTGGAGGTTAAACAAGCAGATTCTATGTTTGCTAAGGGCATACAGATTAGGCTGCTGCACAAAGAGGAAGATGCCTATAAAGAAGCAAGCATCTTATGGCTAGGAAAAGACATTACAATAACAATGCTGACCCTTTTTTCTGTTTTATAAAATCTTTTGGTATTGGACAGTGGAAGTTACTGGAAGTTTTGATAAACGAAAAAGAAAAAAACTTTATATCTTAACAAATTATAAAATATATTGATAATTTTTAATGTGAATTATTCAGGACTATAAAAACAATTTTGAAATACCAAAGCCTTTTATCATTTTCCATAATAATAAAGAGCTGCAACAAATTTTGTTTATATTGAAACACTAGCATTAGTAAATCATTCTAACTGAGAATGACTGTTTTTTGTGTGTGTTTGTTTTGGATTCCTACTTGAAAAAATAAATAAATTAGACACTCAACACTAGGGATGGCACCGGTTCTGACATAAACTGTAGTAACCAGACTGAAAAGCAGCGCACATTTCAGTGCTTTATTTCGGTGCTTTTTTTCCCTGAGACATCATACACTTTGGATTCTAGCCATTCATTTTACCTTTCCGAGGATAGAAGGCGGGTCCAGGTACATACGTTCTTTTAGAGCAGAGCTACAGAATAAAAAGTCTGGCTGTACTTCACAGCAAAAGATGCAAACTCATCAGCCTGCAACAAGTGCTTTAAGGTGATACTGTCCAAAGGAGGTAACTCCTGGAATCTGATGAAACACCTGGCGACGCATAGCGTTTTTTTTTAAAAGCCGAGAAATGCACAGTATTTCATAGCTTGCTGCGAGACCTCACACTGAGCACATCTACTGCGGGTGTGGTGCCTGTTATTGGACCCGGAGTTAGCAACATCCCCCAAGAACCCAAAGAGGAGAGTCCTGGCCCCTAGCCCTGCCAGTGCAGCAGAAATGATGACGGATGATCATGGCAGCAGCAGCCGTTCTTCTCTGCGTGAGTAGCTTAATGTTGTTCGTGTGTAATTTACGTTGAGTAGGCTAACCATGTTATTACATTAATGCATGTAAGGTGAACTAGCAAACACTGTCGTAGTTACATGCGGTTGTCTTCTTGTTTGATGGCAGATACTCCCTTCACCCTGGCCAAAAAGGCTAAAATGACCAAAGAAAAAATAGGAAACAGCTAAATATGAGAGGTTTTTAGACAAAATTGGTGTTTTTTCCATTGATTAAGCACTGCTTCCAGCCAAGAGTGATGCCATATATGCCCTATAGCTGCAGAAAAGGCTAACATTGTTATCTTTTTACAAAAAAAAACAGCTAAACATGAGAGGTTTTTGGACAAAGTGTGTGTTCTCCATTCTTTAAGCACCGGTTCGAGCACCGTTTAAGCACCGGCACCGTTTCAAAAGTACCAGTTTGGTACTGGTATCGGATAAAACCTAAACGATACCCATCCCTACTCAACACACCTTTAAACTGAGTTTGGATTATATTTTTCTACAAATACTGACTGTTATAATTTGTGCAACATACAGCATGTCTCGATGTTACCAGCAATTGCCTAAAAGTTTAGACAGGATGTATACAACATAAACTGCAATCAGCAGCAGCTTTCTCCTGTGCGATTGGTGACTCGGAGAGAGATAGAGAGGCTGGACTGATGCATGGATGAAATTCAATCTGTGAAAAACAGAGTGGAGTGTTGTGTTACATGAAGTAACCCTGTGCATCATAAACAAAACCACAGAACAGCATGCTGCTGCAAAGGACCCACAGAGCTACAACACCGCATAGGAACATCTTTAGCATTTCCTACCAAAAGGCACAAATCTTGGATCCTGGCATTTATCTGGATGTTACTTTTACATATACCAGCCACCGAAACCTTGCTGCAGACCAAGTACACCCCCACGTGCCCTCCATACTGAAAACAACTACTCAAGAACTGGAGGAACACAACAAAGGATGCCATGGTAACCTGGCCTAATTTAAGAATGGACAAATAGGCGAGCTAAGAATGGACTGATAAAGTAGTCCCATGTGTTGCAAAATCTTTTTTCTGCCTCTGTTGAAGCAGCCAGTGTATCAAACCTTGCGTAAATCCAGACAAAATAAAAACTGAAACTTAGAGTTACACTTGACACTTCACTCAGCATAGTTTTAAAGTGTGGCAATAGCACCTTTAAGAAGAGTACAGGATGATAGACCCAAAGGAGATAGTATCCACCCTCTAGCCTCCAAGCAGTGCCCCTCTCCATGCAGCCCTACTCCTATTGTTCTCTAGGAACAATGAAGCCAGTGTTTAACCCACTATACACGATCTGACCTGGACTGACTGTTAACAGAGTACCGACTATACCATGAGATTCATGGTAACAATAACAACAGTTTGGGCTTTCAAGGTCTTGTGATGTGTATGGTTGGAAACTCTGACAGATAAAAAAAAGATTCCAAAGTGGACTGAACTATCACTCTGTATCTTAATGGTTAAATAGTGTATTTAAGACAGGTAAAGGGAAACAAAACAGTTCTTTTGTTGTTACTTTCAGCCCAAACTGGGATTTTTAAAAAAAAAATAAAATACAGGCAGCATAGAGCCCTAACACATGCAAACTGCAGCAAAGCAGTGACCAGCTAGTTATATTGTACCGATCTGTCCAGTGTTTTGCCTGTATTTGAGTATTAAAGCCCTTCTCGCACAAAATATACAGTTTAATATATTTAGGAAGTGTTCTGTTAAATTGTGGACATGCCAACCAGGTGCAGGAAAGCTACACGTGACTGTGAATTTTGTTCAAAAACTGTTCATCAGCTGCACGGGTTTATGTTCACATTAGCCTTATTGTGCTCTGTCCAGAGCCTGTAAACATAAATATCATATTAAATTACACTCCTGCTCTTCAAGGGGCGTCTTCTGACTACATCACTGCCCACTGTGTGAGGATGACATTAGCTCGTGTTTCCATCCAGCTAAAACTGCTCTCCATAATTTGCGCCCGACGCGGCGCTGGTTTGCTGACTCTGGTTATTTGGTTGCGTTGTAAACAGACCATGGTGGTGAGGATTCACCTTCAGTACATTAGAAAAAAGTGGAGTTTTTACAGTAAGCTTTACGACATTTAGGTAGCTAGTACACACCAGCAGATGGTGTTTTTATTTTTTTTTTATTTTGTCGCAGTAGTGTACCCTTAGCTAGCAAACACTCACATGAAACCAATCCCGAAGACGACAGTGGCTACATAGATTAGATTATAGTTAGGCCTCGTTTAGTTCTTTCAACTCGGAGAACCGTTTATTATTAGTATTAGTATTAGGACACAGCCGATAAGCTGGAAGTAGAAAAATCTTTGCTACCTTCAAGGCAGAGGGCAACTGACAGATTATTGTCACGGGATGTTAGCTAGCTGTCGTTACCGGTTTTCTCCGGCCATCATTAATGACTTGGGGGGTGCAAGAACTTCTAACCATCGTAAATACGATAACGGGCTTGGGTTTACAGTTCGTCTTTTTCTGACCTCCAAAAGAGCAATGTGACAGAGCTATAATATTAATATTAGTGACACAGTTGAAGAGCTATCTCCGGTTTTCACTACTATCATTAAGTAAAATTATACAGTCGTCTACTAAAACATATACCAAACTCATCTCTTTAAATAATATAGGTATAGAAGGATTTACCTAAGCTGATACACTCCGGTCAATCGTCACGTACAGTCAAGTGAAACACAACGGAAATCATCTTCAATGTAGCCCCTCCCCGTCTAAGTCCGCTAGACCTCCGTCCAATCAACATTGGAGATGTTGTCAAGTCGGCCCAATTAAAATACAAGACTGGGCGCTGGCCCAGATCTCCCGCCCACATTTATGTAAATAACAAAATCTGTGTCCAATGAGAATTTAGAATAACTAACCAGGCGACCCGTGATTGGATAATATTTGGAATGATTGACAATAAGACAACCATCACTCGCCTTTGCCGCGGGATACTGCTACACCTTTAAGAATGATAAAAGTGTTAATAAAACAATCAAACCTCAATTAGTTCCTCACATGTCCGTCACTTCCGTTACGTTTAAATCTGTCATTAGCTATATGTTATTTTCGGGAAATCGCTCTGTCTTGACATTAAAATATAGTACCTCGTCGAAACAAGACGGCCGTTATTTTCACCCAATACCTTTTACTGCAAGTAAAACTGAAGCAACGTTGCCCTCTCGTGGGAAGTGTAACAAAGTGCTACTTTAAGAGAGACAACTAAAATACACATCTTTTTTTCCACACACTAATAAAACAATGAAGACAACAAAGGTTCGCCCTTAGAATACATAATCTTTATTGTGAGGTCAGTGTCAAGTAATGAAGTTACAGCTCTGCAATGGGCTTATGGGGCCAGTACGGGTGTTTGACCTTGTCCAACTTTGTCTCGGGGAAGACGCTGTTGAGGTCCTCGATGGTCATCTGATCGAAGGGGATCATGTTCTTAAATTTAGCCAGCTGAAAACACACAAAGCAGAAAAGAAGTTTTTAAACACCATAACACACTCATGGTGCATTTGAGCAAATAAGCCAACTACTGTCTCACCTCTTCTTCATACTGAGCAATGCGGGCCTTGGATCCTTCAATGTAGGCTTGTGCAATTTTGTTCTGTTGGAGAAGAGTGAATTATGAATTTGAAAGAGCAAAAAGAAGAAGAAATTTGGGATGCAGCTCCCTCTGTTTTAAATGTCAATTTGTGTTTAAACAATTTTGTGACCTTTGGAAAATTCTTTGCACATTTACAATTCTGGCCGAAGGCGCGATATGGCAGCCTCGCTTCTGTCAGTCTGCCCAAGGGCAGCTGTGGCTACAACCGTAGCTTGCCTCCACCAGTGTGTGAATGTGAGAGTGAATGATTAGTGGCATTGTAAAGCGCTTTGGGTGCCTTGAAAAGCGCTATATAAATCCAATCCATTATTATTATTATTATTAAAATATGTACACATGGTATGGCTGCCAATTCTTCTTTCATCATTACAGTTTCCAGAAAAAAATGTTCTTACTTTCAAGCTAAACATGCAAATACATTAATTTGTTTGATCTCGCCACTTACAGCCTCAGCCTCCTGCGCATTGATGGTGCTTGTCTGTGTGTCAGTGGGCTCAGGAATCTGCAGTGCTTTAAACTGTGTAAAGGAAGCATAAAAAAGTAAAAGATAGAATTTAATAACACAGGGAATTTAAGCTCTACTTTTTGTGTCCCACTCAAAGCTAGTCTGAGACTGTCAAACTACACATAAAAATGGATAAGGTAAGGTATTTGGGTATATACTAAGGTATTTCAATTGCAGGATTATTTTGTGCCTGCAATTTGCTGACTCTGGTTATTTGGTTGCGTTGTAAACAGACCATGGTGGTTGTTTACAACGCAATGCTTGTTTCTGAGACCGGTTTTGAGTGGATTGTGCTGCAAACAAGGAACATGAGCTTTGGAGAAAAAAACAAAACAAAACAAAAAAAAAAAAACACTTTCTAAAAGTAGTGAGTCCTGACTCGTTTTCGTGATCTGTTAATTCAGTGTTATATGTAAAAGAAGGTTTTCAAAATACTCTATGCTGTGAAAAACCAAGTACACTATTGATTGAATAGCCTGTAGAGCCACCTTATTAGTAATAAGGTGAAGTAATCATTTTACATTTGTTAATGCATAATTCTCTTAATGTCCCACTGACAGCATTTTGATCATTTTGAGGTCTGTACTTAGACTGAGTCACTCCAAAGCCTTGATTTTTTTTTTTCAGATGGCCTCACGTTTGACTCCAGAATACTTTGGTAAACACTCAGTGACTGTAAGACATTCCGATCCTGTGGCACCAAAGCAAGTCCTTATCATTAGCCCTCCATAGTTGGTATGAGGCATTTGTGTTGATATGCTGTGTTTTGTTTTTGGTAAATGTGAAACTGTAAATTATGGCCAAACATCTCCACTTTGGTTTCCTCTGTATAAAAGGACAGGAGTCATGTGGTATGTTACGATGCAACTTTCCAAACTGAACTGTTCTTTTTAGAGAGAAGAGTTTTTCTCCTGGCAGCCTTTCCAAATAAACCATAGTTTTTTGGTCTTTTTCTAACTGTACTGTCATGAACTTTAACATGTAAACATGCTACTGAGGCATGTAGAGTCTGACATGTAGCTGTTGGGTTTTTTGCAGTTTCTCTAAGCACTGCACGCTCTGAACATAGAGTGAATTTGCTGGTCCACTCCTGTGAAGATAGTAGGATTGTGTTAATATGACACTGAAGTTTTAAAACTGTTAAAACTTCTGCTTTAATTGGGGTTTTGAAGATATGTGGCCACCAACCATGTGACTTAACTTGTGACAATGCAGAGTCAAGTAAATAAGGCTCCAATCACACAGATCTACAGACTGGTCTGCTAACCATTTGGCAAGCACCAGTGCCCTACCAGGAATAAGTGGTTGCTGGAAGTTGATGGCTGTCACCGGGAAAATGACTGTGCATGATGTATGAGAAATCTCAATCGAGGTGGTCACACTTGTTATTTGATTGGTTAATCAAGCGCATTTGATTATACTCAATAAATCTGTCAACAAAATATTTTCAGTGCAATCAAAATTTCTCCTGTGCAATAATTGAATATTTATTTTATTATTGTTTTTAAATATGTACCACTGACTTTATATTCATTTATTTATTATACTTGCCTCTTTTTAATCTTTGTACTGATGTTTTTTATGTCTTTATGTGATCTTGTGCAACGTAATTTTGTTCTGCATTGCGTCTTTGAGGTACTGCTAAGTGAAAGCAAATCTTGAATTAGCAGCACCTGACTGCCACTTACCCTCTTATTTTCAATGGAAGATGTAAGGGTGTACTTAATTTTTCACAGGGATTCATGTAGTTGTGTGAAAACTGATTTGATTTTACAGCCACTACAATGGGGCATTACAGGACAATCTTTCATAAAATGAAAACACAATTTTAATTATGTGAAAAATTTTCAGAGCAGCTAGACACAACATTAAAAATGCCACAAACAACTTTTTAAAAATGGCATTCTACACACGCTCTATTTGGTGCTTTAATATTGACTAATAACCTGCTGAGAAAAGCTCACCTTTTTCTCAAACTCATCAACCATCCCGGCTTTGGCCACTGCACTCCTGTAGAAGCTCCAGTCAATAGCCACAGGCTTTTCTGGCAAGGAGGCTAGCCTGGTAGGGAGGAGAAGAGCAAAAGAGAAACCCAAGTAGATGATATTTAAGGTGCAAAGAGCAAATAAAATGGACAACAGAACTGTTCACAAGTTGATACAAATGCAAAATTCAGTGATGATGCTTCTAGGAGACAAATTAATGCAACCGCCCACTTTAATTATTATGATGGTATAAATTAAAGTCTGCAAAGAATAATGTGACAGCTGCATAATTTTCTATTAAATCTCTAACATAAATTTATTCATTAAATTGATGTCATGCAGTTACTAAGGTGATGCTTTTTTTTCTCTGATGTTTTTTATAATCACTGGAAACCAAAATAATAACTGAGATTAAAATGAAATTATTCACCCAGGCCTTAGTCTGCAGGTTATACAAGATGACATGTCAACTTGATCAATCTGTTTTCTACTGGCTGGGTGACCCAGTCACTGTTATTGCTGCTCTCCATGTCATTAAGCCATGTCTTAAAAAGAGTTTCTTGTTCCAACACATTCCAACTCCTTAAGTCTCCCACAAACACGGCTCTCTCTACAACCACAAATAGAATGGAATTATGCAGGAAACATTGCAGTTTAAATAACACATCCCACTATACTACAGTCAGTTGTTTTGTACTACTGATACTTCCAGCATCAGTAGCGTACAATGTGTACAAGATGAGCCGTTCAAGCAGCAATAATTAAGATAAATATCTACCATTTTCTGTGTTCTCTTGAAAGCAGAAAACATCTTCTTTCTACTAAAGCTGCAGCGATTGATTGATTCGATTATAAAAAATTCTTGACAAACATTCGATGCTTCGTTTAACACTCTGTAGCGTGCTACTGTCGCCATGAAAAAGTGATGCATATTTGCCACTAAAAACATATTCAGAAGCTGCATGTGAATAAAAGGTTTGTCAACATTAAGCCCAGGTAGCCTCCAGTTTTAAACAAAAACACTGATAACACAATGGCAGCAGTGATGATGATGCTGGCCCAGCTTAAGGTGGAGCCAGAGTGTTTACGCACAGCTAAGAGGCGGAGCCGTTACCATTATGGTGAGCTCAGGTTTAGTGAAAGAAAACATGTTTTCTAACATCCAAAAGATCTGCACAGTTCCTGTGTTCACCCTTGAATCTTTTACTGGGAAAACCTAGCAGGAGTACTTCATCAAAGCATGTGATCAACAAACTCTGATGTTAAGAAAAGCCAAGTTTGCGGCTGCTCAATCCACAGACGTTTGTTTTACACTGGGAGAAATCTGCAGTAATCCTCCAGAAGTTGAATTAAAACAAACAGATGACCTGTTAACTTAATCTGATTATTGAGAGTTTACTTGATTGGGTAATCGACAGATTAGTCGATTGATAGCTGGAGCCTAATTTCCACACACTGGAGATGATGACGTATAACATAGTGAGAGGTGTATATCATACTTGGCAGAGATGCCATCACTGCGAGTCTTCAGTGCATTGAACATGCCACGCTGGTTGGGTGGAACTCGCTCGGCAAATGCCACCCAGTCAATGGCCTTCAGGGCAACACGACGGCCTGCCATCTCGACTGTCTGAAAACAGAAAGGACACATGTTTTTATTTATTTTAAGTATTGAATTAAAATGTCAACAATCATCTAGACAAATCTTGTCAACATGTGTTTTGGTCAATAATTAGTTTGTTTGTTGAGAAACAAACAGAAAACAGTAAAATTGTCTGTTGATGAGGAGGATACCTTCATGAATGGTTTGAGGCACCACAATGAGAAGACTACTTTTATTTTACAACTAGATTTCAAAACTTACGCAAGCATCATACAGAAAAATCATCTGAGAACCTTGCCTTTCACTCCTGCTGCCATCCTTCTGTCAAACATTACCACCAACCCTGCACACTTCTTCGCCTCTCTTGTACACTGTCTGTTGCTTTGGTTGGTTGACCCCAGGTATTTAAGATTCACCAATTCCTTAGACTAAAATCAGAATAAACTTAAATATGTAAGCCTAAAATTTTAATATACATTTCAAATGCATTTGCATCACGTAGGTTAAACATAAGGACAAATGAAAGGCATATTCCTCACACAAAAAATAAAGAATGAATGTATATCATTAAGGAACGAACGGGTATACAGTTATTTTCATGTTGCCTTAATTTATGCTTGCATACTGTGCGTGGCATTCAGTGTATAAAACCCGATTGAATTGAATATATAAAATATAAAATTGAGTGTCTAGTGATTGCAGCATTTGGAAAGACATTTGCGTTTACATAAAACTGACAGATGAGGAGTACCTTACATTGTTAAATGAAATAACTTTCAGACAGTAAATATATATTACATGTTCACTTTCAAGTTATTGAGAGTGGAGAGATATTTTGCTGTACGCCGAGATATGAATAAAATACTTCAACTCAATGTCCTCATTTCGCTGGACCCAGAGGTCCAGAGTTTCTCCTGGTCCTCTGGGTCACGGTCAGACAATATGAAGCTAAATAATTGTTGTGTCTTGATGAAATACACCCAAGTTATTCGTAGCGCGTTTTATATTTTTTAAAGATAGTTGCAGTGGCACCGTCCGTGACGTTTTGCTCAATTTAAACACTCAAAACCGGCCAAAGGTAGCTAACTCTGTTAGCTTGCTAGCCAAGGTCAGAGGACTCCGTCTATGACACCGGGACCTTGACAAAACACGAATGTGGCCGGTCAGGCTACTTTTCCATCTTCCATCCACCGACACATGCATGACCCCAACTAACCATTATTTAAGAAATTATTATCAGATATTCGTTCAATCAGTCACCCCTTCTCTGTACTCACCTCGCTGCAGTGTTGTCTGTGACAGGACGGACCAACGGAAGAGCCTTCTTCATCAGCGCCTTGAGCCGCAAATCGGCGCCACCGCCCTCTGCTGGACAGGCTGAGTAATCACAGCCTGTCTTCATGCGTTTCCTTTTCTTTCCTTTTTTTCATTTGCAAACTTTCGCAATTATGCGATCCAGCTTCTAGAAGCCAACTTCTAGAACTGTGGGCTTTAACAGTGAGTAATTATTAAATAAATAAACCCTAAATCTCACTAACTCTAAGCCTTTGGTTTCTGTTTCTTTTTTGTAAAAAAGAAAAGAAAAAAAAGAAAGAAGGAGGGTCTAACTAATTTAATTGAAGGGAGATTAACAAGAACAAATTAAAAATTGAAGAAAAGCGGGAACTTTTGAGGGTTTGGTTCAATTATGGGGGAAATGTGTCTATTAACTCTATATTCCAGGTAATTATATTGGCCTTAATAGTTTACCAGTGTCCCACAAGTGTAACCAGGCAATAAATGGAAACAATAAAATGCATCAATTCCAAAACCAAAGCCATCATTAAAAATGTGAGATTTTCCCAGAAACGTGGCGCAATTGGTGCAACCTGTAGGTTAGACAGATGAATGTCACTTGGTTACTTGATATGCGCAGCAAAGATAAAAGGTTTCCTTTATCCTTAAAAATCCACATCCTTTGCGTCGGTCGTGGGAAAAATGTGTTTTTTATATTTAAAAGTAAAATAAAAGTGTACTATCTCCAATAAACTGTATCATCGCGACAAACTGAGATTTAAGTAATCTTTTTAGGATTTACAGACCAAACTGTTTTCGCTTTAAAATGTAAATAAGGAAAACAAAACAATACGCTATGCTTTTTATTTATAAATTACGAAAGGTGCACAATGTGGTAAAAGTAAGCGGATCTGCACTGAAAATCAAACAGCTATGTGGTCATTCCCAAATCAGATAATTAAATGCGTGTGAATGCGATGAGGTTGTCAGGTAAACGTTTTGCACACTTATAAATATACATATTTATATACATAATAAAATATCTAAATAAAATTTCAAAAACATTTAACTAACAAAGCTTTTCCGCTGCACTGCACAGTAAAAACCCGCAGAACACACGGAGGCTCCAGAGGTCAATGGCGATATTAACAGAAAAAAAACGTGAGTCAAGCACTTATCAATTCTTGGATAATGTTTATTTACTAAAATCAGTTTTTACAAGTTACTGCACATTTTGATAGACTCATGTATGTACACAGTACAGATACAAAGATATTCAATAAATACCACTTCTCCTGCCCTTTAAGCGAGACTGCAGGACGTTTAAGAACACTACAAATTTTATTTACATTTACAGCAAAATTCATCAAAGTAAATCTAATATCACTCCCATAAAGGCCACGTTGTGAAGGTTAAAAAAAACTAATACATGTATTTTTTTCCTAAAATATAATTCTGTCTCCGTTCTTTAAAAAGAATGATAGAAATCGTGACAATAATACAGATATTAACACAGCAAAAATGGACAACGCTACCCGATAACAGAAAAAATATTCATATCTTGAATGAGGAATTCAAGTGATGATAAAGAGAGTACACTTCGGGGTCCTAAGGCACTGACACCAATTAAGTACTTTTCTGTTGCTTTTATTAATGTCCCCCAGCTTTAGAGGATTATTGCCTTTAGATCCGGACACATTTAATTGCCCAGTTGCTACTGGAGAGCACGGAGGACAGGCTGGGATGAAATATTTAAGGCATGTCATCTACTGTGTGAGTAGATGACATCTGCTTATGGAGTTTTGCTTAAGAAAATTAAGGCCAAGAATCCACGATTCTCAGAAGTGGACACAAAATGAGAGCAAGTGACCGCACTCGGAACGATTACGCACACGTTTATACACCGGTATTCGCCACTTGTCGTATTTGTCTTCGGTTTTGGAGTTTGGGGGGAAAATAGTCTAAACTCCAAAACTTTTTAATTGTGCTGTGGCCAAGAGCACACACGCACACACACAGGAACATTATTAAGACAAATAGTACATCCCATAAGTGACGGGTCCACTGAACAGTCCTGGCACAGGCAGACTGGGTCTCGGGAAGGCGTTTGAAGGGCCCCAGGATGGAGAACTCATGTGCGCTCCGAGGGGGAAAGGCAGCGCGAATGCAGGCAGGACGGGCTTGGAGGCTAACTTAAACTTTTCCAGCTCGGCCTCCTGAAGTCTCTTGGCTTTGGCCCTCCTGTTCTGAAACCAGATTTTGACCTGAGTCTCCGTCAGGTTGAGAGAGTTGGAGAACTCGGCTCGCTCTGCGATGGAGAGGTACTGCTTCTGGCGAAACTTGCGCTCCAGCGCCAGGAGCTGGGAGGTAGTAAAGGGCGTGCGAGGTTTCCTGTTGTTTTTATGCTTCCTTAAAGTACACTGAGTTGGACTTGAGCTTCCTGTCACAAAGAAATTGCAAAGAGAAATAGCTGAGGTTAGATTAAATCGGAGTTTAACTGAAGCGGGATTGTCACAGCAGGTGAACATAAGAGCCCTCGCCACTGGATACAAACACCAGCATAACGCAGCTTACACACACACACACACTGATAAATACACTGATGTTGACAAAATAACCTGCATCACACACTGTCACATCTTTGTGGAATCAAAGGCTTGAGCACATACTCAGATTTTCTGCTTTCATTTATGACTTTTTAAATGTTTAAAAGTTGTTTTATTTATTTATTTATTTATTTATTTATTTATTTATTTATTTATTTATTTATGTCTTTATTTTATAGATAACAAGACATATATGGCATCAAATGGTAAAGGGTCGGTGCAGCAGAGAAGCGAGTGTTTCTTGAGCTCAGATGCAAAACATATTTCCATTGTTATGCATTTATTTACCTAATAAATGACCAAATAAAAATAGTATTTACGCATCATGCGTGTGTAGAAAACAAAAAGGCGTCTCGCAGTTAAACTTGTTATGCAGCTCCTATAGAGAGGTGGATAAATGCAGTTTATTTTTGTTTCTGATAACTGCGGAGGGACGGACTTACGGGGAGGTGTAGAAAAGGAGGACGTCTGGAACCAAGTGCTCTGATCTTTCTCACAAAACTGTGGACTGTCTTCGCTGGAGCTACTGGAAACACCCTGCGAGCTCTCAGCCGATATCTTCCTCTCCGCGTAAAAAGTCCTTGGAGAGAGATGTTCGCCTTGCCCAGCCACGGGCTTCGGAAGGACCAGAGCTAAATCTGAGGACGAGTAAGAAGTCCGACAGGTGGTCTTCTTGGAAATCAATGACTCGACGCTAAACGGGAGGCTGCTCCGCTGGAGTTTGTATCCTTTCTCGGTTGTCATGTCTTTGGGTTGCAGTTCCTCGCTCTCCGTATCCGTCTCCTCTTTTTGATGAAGCTGTTTGGCGTCTTGGGACGGCGACCCCTGCACAGGATTCATCATGATACAAGGGGATGGGGCCATGCACCTCCGTGCGGCCCGTTTAGAGGAATTACGTGGCTGAGGGGTACGGTGTCCAATGTGAGTCTTTGCGCTGTCAGCGGTGCCCAGTAGCTTTTTACGCGCTGGACGGGGTCGTCTATAAAAGGACAGGGGCTGTCCCCCTCCCTGCTTCCACCAATCATCTCGTCAAGTTGGCCTCGTGACGTCTCAGAGTGTGGTTTTGATTGGCCTGTAGCCTTCCAAGAGAACATCAAGAAGGCTTTGAAAGGAAGGAGACGTTAATCATACAGACCCCATGCGGTGCGGGACTATTGATGGCTCTCACAAAGTAGCTTAGACCAATTTTAGTGCAATTAACCAGTGGGGAGGACTCTCTTGACCATTTACATCCTTTAGCAGAGCACTTCCATCGGTAGTATTAGTTTAATTACTCTCTTACTGTAAAGCTGAGCAGGGGCTAATGAGTTACGTGTCGATATCAAAGTCGTACTTTTATCAAAGAGATTAAAATATATTTTGTGCCCCAAATTAAATATAATAAAAGCAAATCCATTTGTCAATGAATAACCTGCGCGTAAGTGTATATTATAGAAAGCGAAGCAGCTTAACAGAAATTCCAATCAGAAAGAGTGCGAAGCCAGGATAGAAATTGATTAGGTATGAGTGTTGGTCACACAGCATTGCAGCAATTTAAGGCCTGTCAGGAGCTCTTCTCCTTAACAATAGCCTCGGTTGAGAAGCAACAGGCGTTTTCTTTCTCCAGGTCATACTATTTAATAAGCCAGACAAGTTGTGTTTTGCAAGGCGCCAGACTCGGCAGGATCAAAAAGGAAGATACCTCGGGGAGAAAAGGCAACGGTTAACTCCACTTAACCAATTGTCCTCCGAATATTTCATAGTCCAGTGCATGGAGCTGGGTGGAAACAGGCGCTGACAGTTAACTGTTTCACGTCTGGGTTCATTTTTCCAGTCATCTGGACATATTTTGTTATGCGAAAAAAAAAATCTACAGCAAAAAATAAATTAAAAAAGAAAGAAACCTTTTGAAACTATTATTAATGTGAAAATGTTCATAAAATGAGAAACATACCCATGATACTGAAAGAGTATTCTTAGCTTGGAAGTTTTTACCATTGTAGTTGATAAAGTTCATTTCTGTTTATCACTGAGTTTATAACTGTCTTGTCTTAAATCCTTTTTTGAGTGGGGTGCTTTAAATAGGATAAAATAGAATAAATAAATAGAATAAAAAAGCACAGTAAATGTGTAGTGAGGTAGAAGCTGAATAAATATGGAAATACCTATGGCGCGACACCTCATGGTTTGATTTGTCGCTCACAACAATAACTACAGTATAAATCCCTTTAAATTTAACAAAGATTAACATCTAAATTCTTCTCCGCTGACATGTCCAAGCTGATATCACATTAAACATGTCAGCAGCACACTGCAGCCTCCAAGCCAACACAAGACCCCACTGAGAACTCACACAGTCAGCAATGCTATCAAATACACAAGAGGAGGATTAGTGTGAAGATGGACTGAGCTAGTGGTCAGTCCAAGAACTTAAGCCCTCCACTTCCCCATCCTCTTTTACTCCCCCAAATTACTTTAATAGCCCCCCTCCAAGGCTAGTTGCTTAACTGGATGACAGTGGTATGTAAACTGACTTGACCTGCCCTGTGCATAACCATGTATCACAGCTGAACCTCACATAGGATTCAGCATCTGACTTTAAATACAATGCACATGATTAGCAGACATTTCCTTAAAAATGTAACAGAGAACCATTATTTGACTGACAAAAATCTTGATTGAGATCACTGATGGCTGACCCCCTGAACGCCCTCAGGTGTAAGAATTTACCTCTCGTCAGGTAAGAGGCACAACTCCTGCTTAATCATTCAACTTGAGTAAATCCTGATGTTGAGTCTGCTCCTTCATTTCCTATCTGACAAAACTAGTCCTCTGTCTCCTCACACACCCTGGCCCCTTGTCACCCAGCTGGTTTGTGTTTAAATGTGTACCCCTTCCCTCTTGCTCATCGCCATACTGTCGTGCAAGAAGGGGATGAGAGTTGGGCCGTGCAGTGCACAGGCTGATCCATCTGATACAGGTACATCCAAAGATAAATCTACATGAGAAGTACACTTACCTCTCCTCCCCTGGTGTTTGGTGCAGTGTATTTAGCTTTGGGCCCCCTCTCCCCTACCTCAAAAGACATTTCTGTAACAGCATGCAGGCGAGTGAACAGTGTCAGAAGGTGTTAGTGAGTTTGAAAGCAGATCTGTTCTTCAAGGTCGATGCAAGCGCAATGGGAAGCACTTTCCCCTCAACTGGCACCAGAAATGAATACTTTTTCACATGTATGTGCAGGGGGGGGCGTTTCCAACAATCTCATGTGTAGGTGAAACCATTTATCCAGTTCATAAAGTGGTGGTGGCACAATGAACTATGTGAGAAAACAGTTTAGGGCTGTAGACCTTTAAGGTCACTCTCATGTCAAACTTTCTTTTTTTTAATCATAGAGCCAAATAAACCAGTTTTCTTTTTCCTTTCTTTCAACATTTTTTTTACATATACAGACTCACTGAAGTGTGCAAAAACCTATGGATGCATATTCTGTGTTATTCCTGTTGAGTTGATATCTGTCTTCCATCAATAATATGTCTATTCCCCACTGTAGCGAGGCCTTCTAACAAACAGATCATTTATGAGGAGTGAGTGAGCCGTGGAACCCAATCCTTGTGAGATGTGTCAACAGTGGCACAAAGACCTGTAGCTACAGGCCTCAGCGAGATGGACACTTTGCTGACATGACAGCGTGTGGAGCAGATGGAGACATGGGAGCATGTTACTCTCAGCAACATCCCAACACGCCAATCTTGCTTTCTCTGGCTTTTCTTGTCTGAAATTAGCTGAAGAAAACCGGAATACTGAGCCGAAGTTTAACAAAGCTACCCTCTTCATGTAATCAAACGGAACATTCTTCGTAATGATGTAGTCATCATTTCTCCATGAAACCAAGAGGTAACTATTTATTATTTAAAAATTTCTACCTCTGCAAACACTTTAATCCGTTCAGCTTCCTCACATACGGCAACCAGCAGCTCTTTGTTTAACAGCAGTTTAAAAAGCAGTTATTTGTGTTGCTCCGTGCTGCGGAAAATATCTTTGACCTTTAATTTGACTTAACAAGTTGATCCAGTCCACATCAGACTGGCTTCAATCCTGCACTTAAACGCTAGTTTGACATTTTCTGCCAAAGCCACTTCCTCTTGTGGCATCAGAGTGCCCTGTGTTTGAATGTCGGGTAATGAGAGAAATATTCTTGCCGTGCTAAAGGAAAGGAAGCAAATTGCCTCCATCATGGCTTCTTTTTTGGACTGTAAAAAAGCAATCAGGGGACGGAGTGCCCTGCGGTGTTATAGCTGCTCTTTTTGACTCAAACCAAATAACAGCAGGGTTTATTTCATACATCAGTGGGTATGGGATTTTGCATTTTGAACTCAGCTTTTAAATTAATGCTTGCTCATGAGCTGATACAGGCTAGATTTTTAAGCAACATCTCTAGCACTGCTCACCACTCGTTTGAGCGTCTTCAAAAACAGTTGTGTTCTTTGAGAGGGTTCCTCCTGAGCTCTCTTGCCAATAGAGATTGTTAAGGAGAAAAACCTCAAGAGGTGACAATGCAATTGGCAATTTCGTCTGGCTTTCCATCGGCCATAGAAATCCACATTCTTGAGGAAAGTCTAGAGACAATGCAAGTGGGCGAGTTAGGTTGAGCACTGGGGACGAGGAACTTTGTGTGGCTACTCTGCGGTCTCATTCACAAACCGAAGAATGTCACCACAATCTCATACGCTCTTAGCAGCCAAAGCTGCGATGCAGTATATCTGAAGAAGAAGAAGAAAAAAACTAAGGCAGCAGCATCAATTTTCTCTTTTACTGCTGGCTTCAAATCCCAGAGAGGCCAAAACCAGTAACTATTGTATAAATTACAGCAATTTGGTCGATATCATATTTTCTGTTTTACGTAATAAAAAAGTTTCGGCTGATATTTAAGCGGGGCAAGATAAAATATCAATAATTCCTTTCAAATTATTTCCACAAAGTGTAACTGAGAGGATTATTCAATCCTTATGGCTGAATGCAGGTACATTTACAGTACTCATATGGTCCAATTATAGTAAATTAGGAACAATTTGTATGTATAACATTTCGTTGAACTGGAAAATAATCATAATCACAGCAATAAAACAGTAAGTGTTCAAAACAATTTATATCAAAAAGGATGACAATTTTTTTTTCTCACAAAGCTAAATCACAGTCACATTTTCTTTTTGACAATTGCTTCCAGGTGAGAATCTTTAGATTTTTTTTCTCCTGTCAGTGTATGTTTTACAAGCAAATGAACCATCCCCCATAATTGATGTGAAATTCATGTAAATGTAGCTGATTTAAAAATGCCCCCATTCATTATTTTTATTTAAAATGTCCATCACTAGCATCTCTTTACTAGCTAATCTTGCTTTGAATCTAATTGTAAGTCAAAGATTTTGCAGTCAAAAGCGGTTTCATGCACTGTAGATCCAAGCTGGCAAGGCTTGTTTCATAGTAATAATGTTATTGCAGGCACCAAAGGTCAGAACAAATATGTGTGTTTGAATATCCTGAGATTACAATTTTAAAGTCCTCCCCATGAGAAGTTGAACAAAGGAGAGGGTGGGAAGTTTAAAAAGCGGGGTCTCTTTCAAATAAATAAGCATGCCTCGGTCCTGAATAGGGCTGCTACCCAGCAGCCGGATTGGTTCTCAGAAGACTGAGAGCAGCAACTGTGCACGCTCTCCTTCTTCTTCTCATCCTCCTACACTTAACTCCCAAACACACTCATGTAGTAAACATCAGTAAACCTAATAGAGTCTCACAACTATAATTAACTGCCCCGCTCATTTCTTTATCCCACCTTTTATCACCTCTGTTCACCCCCTTTTCACCCACTGAACAGGCCATGGTCGAGAAAGTAGATGGGGGGTAAGAGCTCCCCCTTTTTGTGCTATTGCTTAATGAGCCTGAAAATACAATTGCACTGTCCTGGCTGTGAAGGTAGCCTGCAGGCTAGTGTAAATTAGCAGTGCAAGGAAGCCTGGAGGGCTGAGTCTTGCTGAGTAGTCAGAATAGAGAGATGTGGTGAGAGGGGAAAATCCTGTTAGGGCAGTGCATATGGAGGAATCACGGTGCATTTTTGACCCAACTGGAGCTCACAGGGCCACTTGTTGAATCCCGCAGTTGTGAATCTCAAATGCAATCACATACAATCTCACTACCGATCTGTGAGATTTATTGAGACTGCACCACAGCCATGTGTAATGGCATCTATTATGTGAGATGTCAGTTGTTCGTCACATTTAAACCTATAATTCCATTTAGTTCTTCACAATGGCTCCTTTTCAGCCACTACTACAATCATCATTCAATTTAATTTTCTATTCTTTTGTAGATTCCAAGGCAAGGCAGCGAAGGCGAGTCTCCCACATTGCATATGTCCTCTTATGAGCTCGAGATGCTCTTTTGACCGCTCCGCTAGGCATCTGCTGCCCGTAGCTGCATTCTAATGCACATATCCTGCTGGGATGTTAACTTTAGGCCCTCAGTAATTGATGGCTTCCACACTTCAGCCGAGTCCCCCCTTTTTCCTTCTCCCTGCCGATTGTTGGTATATCTCTGTGGTTTGGGGTCTTTCAGTCAACCATTGTTCTTTTATAGAGGAATTATAATAGACTAAAGTAGAAGGAGAAAAGAAAAAGAAAGGAGGGGGAGAGAAGGGGAGGGGATAAAAAGAAAGTCGCTGCTGATATTTAGTGAACTCCGAAGGGGGAGTTTTCATTCTCATTCTGCAAGTTTGGCACATGCCTTCTGTTACTAAGTGGCAGTGGATTGAAAGAGCTTCTTGCATTTCCCATTCTGCAGCTCTGCTAGGTGCCTAGACTTACAACCCTGGCAGCTGTTGGGCCTTCTATGCAGCTATAGACTCCTCTCCACAGGTGAGCTCCCCTACCAAACTCCCAGTCTCCACTTCACTCAATAGGGCCTTTTTCAAGCCTTTTATCAGTGGGGAGAGGCTGACTTTATGTGTGTGCCCCTCACATAACTGCAATTCATGGTTCTCAAGATTGCAATTAATGTTGCTCATTGTGTAACGCCAGGGTGATTTATATCTTGTTTTAGCATCGTCTTCCCAAGCACACTTGGACTTTTTGAAATTTTGTGTAAATGGCAATTACAACATCCAAGAAAAAACAAACATAAGCATCACGCAAACAAACACTGTTTCGGTGGCACAGAGAATGGACCTTTTTCTGAGGCTTACTTCAGATAAACAATGCTCTAAAACAAATGAATGGAAATGCAGCGCAGCATATTTGAAGGAAAAATAACAATTTTGTATCTAATTTCTCCCAAATTTGCCACATTATGATGCTGCATACAGTATGTGTTTATGTGATATGCTAGCCAAAGTGGCCAGTGGTTGGTCTCTATTTCTGTAAGGCAACAATTACTTTAAGCGCTATCGGCTGGACTGGTGAACCACTCTAAATGATGTTGTTGTTTTGGTTTGGGCAGGTTTCAGCACCTTTTTTCTTCAGATTTCAGTGGCAGAATATTTACTTGTTTATTTTCTTCTTCTCTTTTTTCTCCCTGAGATGCGAGCTGTTACATATTACTCCTAAGGTGTGGTGCCTCTTCCCTCAAAGGGCTCCACTGTTTCCTCCAAACTGCTGCCAAGCTGGGCTATCTATTCATTTGGTTACTTAAGTGTAATTGCTCCCCTTTGAAGCCTCAAAGAGGCAAATCATTTGCTTTGGCCCCGGGGCAGTAATGGTCACCGAACTGGCGACCCCCTCCTGGTCCGAGAGCGTCGAAGAGACCGCGAGAGGCCAGCTCCCATACGGAGAAGAAATAATACGGCCTGGGCCGCTCAATTTCACCTCCCTTTTCATCCCATTCTTTGAAAACTTTTTATTAACAACAGCTTTCTCTCTCATACCAGGGCGCCAGGAGAGGGGAGGAGAGGAGGCAGAGAGGTGGGGAGGGAGGGGTGGTGGTGGTGGTGGTGGCGGCATGAGAGGATATCAGCAGCGGGGGAGGAGATGGGGGTGGTGGAAGGGGTGGCTGTCCCCTGTAGATGTCTGCTGGATTCTCACACACTCACACACACATGCACATGCATATACATACACACATCATCACTAGTGACAGGTCAAGGAGGCATTGAGAAAACAGCCTCCCCCTTCAGTCTCCCCCATGGCTCACACTGCTAAACAGGGATTCATGTTTCATATGCCACTGGCCTCACGCACACGCACGCGCGTGCGCACACACACACACACACACACACACACACACACACACACACACACACACACACACACACACACACACACATTCCTAGTCCGCAGAAGCTTGCGAGTGCATGTGCATTTTCTAATATAAATCAATAACCTATATGACCCTGTGCTCATACACATGCATCCATCTGTGTACCTGCTCACCTCATTGTAGACATGGGAATGTATTTGACTCGCCTCCTTTCAACCCACGATGGGCCGCGGGAATATGCGGCAACGCAGTACAAAGACCACATTTAACGCTCAAAATTACTCCACCACTTACTGTAATTGTCACAGGTCTGACCACATTGACATTGTAATCTCATAATAAGGTAATGGGAGGACTGAAACTGTGTACAGGAGTGCAATTAGAAGGGTGTAGTTCAGAAAAAAAGGGTTAAAATGTCAGAGGACAACATTTCCTGCCCAGGCGGAGGCATACAGTACTCCACGTTTGTGTTTTTCACGAGGTTTCACCGATGAAGACAAACCCAAAGCTGATGAAGGTGCTCTGTTTTCTTCCTTATCATCCATGCAGGCTGTAACTAAAAGGATTACTGGCAATCACTTTTTAGCACAAAAATAACAAATTTCACAAAGAACAATCCCTCTTTAACGCAGGAATTGCACGTTTCAAATCTTACACTCTATCTGGACTCTGTACCGTTATAGCGATGTGACGAGGCCTACTTTTAGAAAGAAAAATGATTACTTCTAAATAGCACAAGTTATCTTCAAGACAGTGTGGAGCCAAATCAATGTAGACAGGCATCCATAAAAAGCCAACCTGGTTATGAATGCTGCATTTTACTTGTATCATTTTGACTTTGAGGTTTTTAAGAGAGAAGCATTCCCTGCAGTCAAGCCAGATGGTAACAATTCTTAGACATATTACGAGCTGCTCTCTGCCAAATAGCATACCTTTGGGCTATGTTTTCAGTGGGCTATAAAAGCCAATAATGTAATTTTGATCTATTTTATCAGATATCACCCCAGCTCTGGCTGCGTTTATATAAGACAAAGTTTTAAACAGTACAAGGAGTCTCTCTGTTTTGCTTTTCCCTCTATAAGTGCACAATTTTCAATATCTGACCCGCTGTGTGGCTTTGCTTGTTTGACTTCTGCACTGGACTGAAATTTGGAGTGGGCCGCAACGGAGAGGTTGGCCTCCATGTCGTCAGACATATGGCACTTGGTATATGTAAAAATACACTTAACTATAGGTGCGTGGTTGCCCACAAGATGACTTGTGCTGGCCGGCCCAGAGAGAAAAGGGGATTCTTTGTGGAAGTACTTAAAAAGTCTGACCCTGACATCTCTTAATGTAACAATGACACAGTAGCAAACCATCCCAGCACTACACCACACTCCCCAGTGGCCTGCCATCAGGTCCATGACTCACCACTGACCTTGCAATAACTTTCCAGCGCTCTACCAGCCCCATTTAGAAAATCTTAAGGGACACGGTATTCAGTATGACATGGTGTAACACTAAACACACCTGAAAACAGAGCAAGTTCGCATAAACATACTGAATAACAGAGCCAAGGGATTATATCCCATCTGTGGGTACTTCTCCCTTGTAATGTCTAAAAAGTGTAATTGCCCCAGAAAAAACACAATAAAGTTGGGACGATCGAAGACATTAGCTCAGGTTTTCCATTGTGAAGCATGTTGTTTTCTTCAGGTCCGATCACATCCACAACTGGAAGCCTGCTGTGTGGAATTACTCGCACTAATGGCACTACACACTTTTGTTGCAGGAAATCGGACAGCCAGGCTGTAACTGCTAAAACGGCGATTAAAAACCCCAAATTGCATCATGATGTTGGGCAATTCAGCAGAGGTCTAAAAAGCTCTCCAAATGAAGTGAACGAGATTATTGAGCAGTTATGGGATGTGTAAAATTGTCTCGTGAAGCTATACCTCTGTCTAATGGATTTCTTTGGAAAAGTAAGACTTAAAAATAACAAAATCTAAATCTGAAGGCAGCTAGTAAAGACTAATTAAAGTTTGCAATAATAACTCTGTAATTTGCTTGTCTGTGGGGTCATTAAGTGTCTCCCTGGCTCGGTTTAATGGGATACAAACTGCAGTTAATGAGACAAATAGTTAGCTGTAATTATGCCCGGCTGAGTGTTGGCTATAGATGCTCTGAAGACTGAGCAACTCAATTTGAGATTTCTTTGTACTCAGTAGGTGCTGCTCATTTGCTGAATTGCGTGTATTATGAGTGGTTTAGATGAGTTTGTTTAATAGTAATTGAAGGTTGAGTACAAATACCTGAGCCATGAGGGGAAAAGAATGATTTGCTGATTAAAAAATGAGAACAGGGGAAAAACAGTTTATGATCAAATAGCTCCACCAGCTTTTAATTATATGTGACCTTTTTAAAAATGTGGTCTCAATTTAACATCAGAGGGAGGAAAGTACAGTGTGCATTATTGTGAGGTTTTATCTCCTCATAGTCATATCCCCTTATTGCTTGTGCTGCTTGTTAAAAGCCATTGTCGATAACAAACGCAATTTTTCTGTGATAAACTGAGTAAGACAGGAGAGCCTCAATGAGCGGTCTGCACAAAACTGTCTTTGTCTCTCATCTCCAGCAGCCAGTTACAGCAGCCCCCCCCACCCCACCCCCCAATGACTGAAGTCTGACTTAACTAAACATTTTTTTTTCTTCGTCCCTTTTTCTCTCAGTGAATTTGTGGTCGTGTGCAATCTTTTAATGAGCTCCATCTTTGACCTAGGTTGTATGTTTCCAGAGATGTCATGTCTTGTAAGTCAAGGAAAGACTTTAATGTTCACATGATTTAAACGTAAAGGGACAGATTCCAAAAATGAGGCCCAGTGCCAGAGAGGAAATATTATTCCTGTAAATGAGAAATTGTAAATGCAAAGTACATCCTAGAGATGATGTGAATACACTGGGAGCAACAGACTTTGAAGAGTCTGAACTTTTAAGATGAAAAAATGATTAAAATTTCCAAATCAAGACGTGCTAATGCTACTTTAACGTTTTCATTCCAAAATGAAAGCCACCATATTCTGCGTTTCCAGTGTACACTACACATAAATCAGAATCCAAGGTTTTTTTTCCCCCAATGCAGTTTTTTTTTCTTTACCGTAAATTTGTTGTGCGTGTTTCCTGTTAAAACACATGACTTGTGTCTTTATTCTTAACTTCAGATCATAAGGATGAAAAGAAGGCAAAGAGAAGGAAAAATAAAACAGAGAAGGACTTTGGCTTGTGACCGTAAGTGACATGCTTGCCACGGCATTGTTTGAGGTTTTTGCAGACCTGTAATCAAATTTTGGAAGGTTTGGAAACCTATCGTCATGGTGTGCTCTCCAAGACACAATGATGTCCAGTGAAACAAAAAAAAAAGAAAAGAAAAGAAATGCTCTCGCACACATTCAACATGCTGTGCTAGACTATGAGAAAATGTCTTTCTGAAAAAGAAATATCCCCCACAACAGCAATTTCCATGCACCATGAAAAACGTTCCTATTACAAATACAGTTGTTATGTCCTTAAATCTGTTTGTTTTGTCATATTGCTCCGGGGTTGTTTCTTTTTCAGGAAACCCTGCTTCAATTAAGTGTGATGGAACACATGTGTCCTTTATCGGGGGCCAGAATCTTCTCCTGTTGGCCTTTGAAACGACACCGGCTCCACGGGATAATTGGGTTTTAAAGGGGTATTCTCCCGGGTTGCCACTTCTTGTGCCTGTCTGCGTGGATCAGCTGATGTCTATAGACTTTTTATAAGTAATCATAAATTGGTTATGTATGTAGCTACAGGGATGATAGAAATCCTAGGACCCAACTCTCTTTTGTGTTGGGCCCCTGACAGACACACAGACTGACATCCCCCTCATAGGTGCGTGACTAAATCTGATCCAATTATACGATTCACCTTTGAAGTTTTACACTTTCTGCAAAATTGATGATTGTGCTGATTTAATGTGGACCTCACAGTAAACAAAAGCAGCTATACAGGTGTGGGTTTTTTTTTTAATGCTTTTGTTAGTAATAAAAGAAGAATTACAGAACAAGAGCTCGGCACTACTTAGTAATATCCTCTCTCAGTTTCATTCAGCTCATGACTCAGCTGATGACCTTCCTGCCCTTCACAGAGATGCTCCATCAGTGGAGGCTTTAGTGATCTCCAAACCTCCACTGACAACAAACCAGTGTTTACTGTTACGCTCCGCTTGCGTCACGTCACCAAAACAACAGCCTGTATGCGAACAAAAGACTTCATATTAAAAGCTTGTGACAGAGAGCACTTTTTTCACTCAGAAGCAAAGGGAAGAAGATTAAAAAGTTTGTCCTCCTCGTTGCAGAAGATAGGTTTGCTCTCAGAGGAGATTGTGACAAAGACAGACTGAGCAGAGTGGAAAACTGATTCCCTGCAATCATCTCCTGTCATCCTTTGCAGCACTTTGGCCTCCACTCCAATCATCTGTCTACGAAATGCTCCTTTGAACAGCTGAACTTCTTGTAACCCTATTTGATTTTGTTTATTTCTTTATATGCTGTGTTTATCTTTATGTATACCCTTCCAGTGACTTAAAGGAACAAAATAAAGCAACTCAATCACTGATTTGCATTGTATGGAAGTCTCTCACAAACACACATGCTTTAACTTTATCAAAGTAATTTCAGCTAACTATAGAGATCTCCTGAAGCGCTGTCTTAATGGTACTGGACTTAGTGTAAAGTTTTACACTGGCTGCCAGGGGCTCAGAATAACTGCATGAGTCGTCAACAGGAAGAGTGTGCTTCATGACTACAGGCCAACAACTTTAATTGGCTTTCTGCAGGAATTTCTGCTTTGGCAAACTAATTGACCCACAACTCCCTGGTGCTTTATCAACACAGGGAAACGCCACTGGGCCGATAACCAGCCAGCCTTGTAAACCAATCTATAACCAATGGCCAATTTGAAACATGTGTTATTGGCTATTTTACAACGGGTCCCCACTTTTCCTTGACTTGGATGTTTTGATGTATGCACAGGACCTTTTCATGTCGAGTCTGTCACTCTTTGATTGACAGACGCGACAGAGCCAAGCCAGCATAAGTAAGTGTTATTGTATCTCACCTCAGAAAAATCTTGGGAAAACTCACTTTGGTTGGTTCACCAAAATGACAGTGTGCATATGAGCCTGGTTTTTGTTGTTTTTTTTACTTACCTCTTGTGGTGCCGTATGAAACTGTCGAGATTGTCCAAGTTTTGTCGTGTTGAGCTTTCTTCTGTCACCTTTGTGCAGCAGAAGATAATAAAATTTAGCTGGTTAGGCTCACAGCACTGCAAAATTTAAATCTGTCTGTTGTTTTCTTTTTTCTATAAACATCTAAGTACAAAACAAGCCTTATTTAAGAAACTGTGTATAAAAAAAATAAACAAAAAAAATACATTTCATCTAAGGACTGCTGTAGGTCTTGAAAGACATGATCTCTCAGATTTGCTCATGAAACTGGCCCCTTTTGCATCTTTCGTATGTGTTTACTTCAGTCGTAAACCATGTATGAGTAAACCACTGTAGGAGACCTTTAAGTGTAATGAGGGAAACCATTGCCTTGTTCCTTTATTAACCCTCGCGTGACAAAGCTATGTTAGTGATCAAAATAAATGACTGGGATGTTTATGCTTATGATATGCATGCTATTTTTCAAATAACTATATTATTTTTATTGAATCCTTTATTTAACCAATAAAAACCAAATCTTTTTCAATAGAGACCTGTGTAAACAAACATTCGGATAGACACATAAGGACACATTATGTAGGTTCATAAATTAAGAAAATTATGTACAAGAGTAATTGCAGATAGTAGTTACTAGTAGTAGTTTTTGTATTTTGTTCCAATTTTAAGAAACTAAGTATTGGATTTAAGAGGAAACTATGAAGTAGAGCGAGTCGTCAACCCAACGCACGGTTGACGAATCGACACCCCGGCAATTCTAGTCTGCATGCCAAAGCATCCTTGGCAAAATACTGAATCCCGAGTTGCCCCCAGTGCATCCATCAGAGTCTGAGTGTGTGAGTGAACGTTAAAAAAGTGTTTAGATACAGAAAAACATCCTTGAGTGAATGTCTCTGTGATTAAGAGGGTGAATGAGGTTTGTAGTAAAAAGAATGCTCAGTTAGAGGATAAAAGCTCTATATAATTACTATTCCTTTAACAGGTATTGTTAAAAAGTCCTACGAACTTATGTTGTAAGTAAATGGTAAATGGCCTGTATTTGTATAGCGCTTTACTAGTCCCTAAGGACCCCAAAGCGCTTTACACAACCAGTCATCCACCCATTCACACACACACATTCACACACTGGTGATGGCAAGCTACATTGTAGCCACAGCCACCCTGGGGCGCACTGACTGACTGTGTTTAAATCGAGTAAAAGAGAAGAGATAAGCAGGCAGTCTTTGAGGTAGAGCCTTGAAAATGAACCGCATACAATGCTGCTCTCTTCTGTTAGCTAAGGAGGACAATGGTGATAAAGTGGTGAGTAAGAAAACAATCACCTGTAGTGCAGTGAGATACAGCATATAAATAATGTCACCATAAACTGTGTATATTATACTTATGTTGTCCCTTTATCTATGAAAGATATTCTATCTTCAAATCAAATAAACTTTTTTAAAATTTTCATCAAACATCAGCAGTATGTACAATATTTATCATGTTAGCCATACTGCAAGTTTTAAAATGTAGTGATTAGAAGTGTGAAACTGCAAAAAAAATAAATAAATAATAATAATAAAAGCCTCATTTTAATAAAAGTCCACACATATTTCTGGGGTAATAAATAACCCTATATAACTTTCCATTATTGTTGGTGCACCAATGGGCCAAGTCCTTTTTGAAGAAGTAGCTTGACAAATTAATAGTAGGAAACATTTTTATGACTAAAAATGTCACAATGGCGCATATAAATATATGACTGGGGTCATATATGATGCAGCTCGCTCGCTTAAAGATTGTATGTTAAGAACGGCAGATTTTGTTTTTCGTTCTTAAAAATGCTCCTACTCATTCTTTCTATATTCCTCCAGTGCTGCAGTGTAGTTCACTGTTCACTGCAAGGATGCTTTTTGCCAAAAGGATGCAGAAAGGTGATTATAAAAACCACTCCATTCATGGCTTTGGTTTTTCATGGTGCTTACTGACAATGAGACAAATATCCTCAGACCTGCCGAGTAAAGGGTTTTGCACTGTCTTGTATTTTTTTTTTATTAAACAAAGAATGAACTGCATTGTATTTAGAAACAGTTAACCAGTGCAACATATGGAACATATCTGAAAATTTCAGCAGTTAATAAAAATCGTCTTCACCTGGACCCCAGTTGGTGAAAACATGCTTCTGTGTTACCTTTGCTTCGGTAGTGACACTTTGGCACAACACATGCTGTTAACACTAAGTGATGAAAAGACCCAAGTGAAAGGTATGGTCTTCCCTCGTGGATGTGGTATTTGTTGCAAGATTGAACTTTTCCAATTGGCTACAAAAATTAAGCCATAAAATCTTTCAGTGAGTGTGACAGGTCATGATCAAAACCAGCTGCCAATTAACTTAATGACTGAAGCTATCACATTCAATTAGAGCGAGTGTATCGACTGTCAATCCACCTCTTGGCTTGATCGCTAAACAAAAACACAGGCAGAGAATGATCACTTTAGGAGGCATGTCTCTTTTTTTTGTGATCCTTATCTGACGAGCCCTGGATCATATTTGAACCAGTCGGCCCTGACAGGTCCCACGGATAAACTGCTGTATGAGAGGGGTCACCTCAACCTCTGGAATCCATCGTCAGCTTTCTGTCTTGCACAGCTGACAAATGGTTTCAAATAGCATTCAGGGGGCTTTACAGAAGTATTCCCTGATGTGTGTCTGCAGAAAGAACAATCTAAAAGTAAAAAGACACAAGAGGAGGAGAGTGGTAAGAGAATGAGATGAAGGGAGAGATCCAAGTGAGATAAATAAACCAAAACAAAACAAGAATGAGAAGCACTTTCTCTCAGTTAGACCTTTACTCTGGCAAAGAGCCTACTGTAATCCCCCAGAGGAGCAGCTATCAGGCAGAAGTTTGCTCTGTGGTCAGTGTCTTTAACCCCAGATGATAACACTTAGCCTGGCCATAAAGCATAGGCCCCTTTAACTGATCCATTAGTGTCCGATTCCTGAGAGTGGACCCGCTGGTGTCTACTGAAACTTACCAGGAAGCCTTGAAGGAAAATAGCATTGCAGACATGCACTGAGATCAAAGACAACAACCCCCTCCTCCTGACTACCTTTGCTCCCTCTGCTTCTTCACATCCAACTCTGTCTTTCTCTCCTTTTCTCACTGTGTCCTCTAAAATATTGTCCAGCTTTTAAAGTTTAAACAATTAAAGATAACCCAAAATGAGATATTCATGTTTTATCCATTTTTCATTCAGTAGGATCTGAAATTTGGGTGCAGGCCAATGAACTAGAACAGCAATGAACCTTTGTTATGAAGGAAATAAATTAATAATAAATAAAGAAAACTAATTAATGTTGCATTTTTGTGTTTTTTGGTCTAGAAAGCAAGCTACATGTAGTTTGTGTGGTTACCAAACACCACCACCACATGATCACATGATCGTCACAATCATGAATGACTGTGACAGTTATACCTGTTGTGAAAGGAGTCCGATTTGAGTAGATGAGTCAGTGAAGCTCACTTCTGTCTGATGACGGCGATACAGAGGTGAGGTGTTGAAGATATCCTGAACATTTCTGCCAGCAAGCACTGCTGTATTACTGCTGTTAGCTGCTATCAGTAGAACTTTCTTTTAAAAGGATCTATCATTATTGGACAGACACTTAGTGAATAAATTCTCATTAAATACTGGAATGTAATATAACTGCTTATCAGAGGGAGAGTGCGATATTTAGGCTGCTCAAAGCTATCATTAGTCGACAGAATGTTGTTGCCTTGTAACTGAACTGAAGAAGCTTCTCGGATGAGAGGTGAAACGTCTTCAAGCGACTTAAAGAAGTCCAGACGCTTTTCTTTGCAAGCTCCTTTGACTGCGATGACCTGGATGACTGAGAACCTTCACAGACATGTTACCTTGTAACCAGCTGCTGCTGTTGTTTTTGTCACCTATCCAAATCAGATCCAGTCCTGATCTTTCCCAGATCTGTGATCCTAATTCATTTCTGATCCATTTTACCATGCAAGCAGACTGAACCCAGTTTGTGAATCTGTTATGGAGCCAGTAGAATATCCAGGGTGGATCCGGTCCTGAGCCACTTTGCTATTTGGAAAGGAAATCCCCATGGACCCCCATGTTAAAAAGCCCAGAAATTAACATGTTTATGAACTAATAGGCGGACAAAATTAAAATAACAAAACAATGATGCAAGATTAATAGTTAAAAACTTAGCAACCTTTACTGCTGAGTCCTTACCCAGTGTTGTTTGTAATGTAATGGATAGATGACATGAAACTAAGTTCCTGTTTTGTTTGATTTCAAAAGCTTAACATGGACATAATATAAATATTTTCCACATATCTTCCTGATGTCTTTCTCTTGTCCTCCATCTCCTCCTCTGTATCTCTGTAGCTATTCACCTTTCCTTCTCTCTCTTTTAATGTCTTCTTCCTTGGTAGACCTCCCTACCATTCTCCCTTCAACATATTTGTTATCTGTTATATTTTCTTTCTTCTCCTCATATAAATCCTTTCTGTCCCTTGTTGATATTTCCGCTGTACTCTTTCTCTCTCCTCACAAGCCTTTCCTCCCTCCCTTTACCACCAGCATCCCCCTGTCTTCCTCCCCTTGTGTTTTCAATTTAGTGCCACTATGAACCAGTTCAGATTGTGACGCTATCAATTAGTTAGCGACTCCAGCACATTTATTTAATGGGGCCAAGAGCGGTGATTTACAGGATGTAAGGGAGAGATGTGCAGACATGTGCTGATATGGGTCTTTAAGGTCTGTGGGAACAGAATCTATGCAATGTGTACCTTGAGGATTTGGTCTTGCGGTTTAAGGTCTCTGTAGTAATGCGGTGAAACCTCCATAAGATGAAAAGGTTTGCAGAGGAAGAGAAGAAATGCAAAGAAAAGAGAAAATGTTTGAGATTTTCTGGACAGCTAAATGCTTCTTTTCATATGTATTGGATTTCAACCACAGTCTTTTCTTCTGCAAGAGCTGCAGCCTTAATATATGTTTTGGAGATACTTTAAGATAAAAAGCAGAAGGTAAAAATGTATACTTGATTTTAGATGTTTGCTTTCAAAGGAAAATGCTCTTTTGACTGTTGCTGTCACTGACAATGTTAAAAAAAAAAAGGCTTGCAGTGATATACTTTTGTATATCATTATGGTGTTAAGTTTCTTTCTCCTTAAGTTGCAGTAGATCTTACAAAGAAACAATGTTCTTTGATTTAGGACCACAGCACTGCGGAGCTGAGGGTTATCACAAATCATTCTGGTCATCTTTTGAAGTTTCAGACTGCTTTTTCATGATTTTGAGAAAATTTCATCTAGTGAAAGACAGTCCTTATTAAAGTCTATTTCCTACAACAGAAATGGGCATAATTTAAGATAATAATGATAAATCAGTATAGCAAAAATGACTCCCTTATTTGATTTTCATTAATATTTTGTTTCTTCTGCGTGTTTTTAGGTAAACTGGGTTTCTGATTAAATGGTGAGTTTCTGAACTCGCCTTCTATACTGTGTTTTTTCACTTCATTAGTCTCAATCAGTTGGTGAGCCCATGTAACTTGTTGCCTCAGTTTCATGTTTTTAGCTGGCAGTAAATGCACCTGGTGTGGTCTTCTGCTGCTGTGCCCACCTATTTGAGTTACTCTCTTGTTCATACCAGCTTGATGAAGTCTGGCCTTTCTCCTCTGACCTCTGGCATCAATAACACATTTTCAGAAGGGGAATTGGTTATTTTCTCTGTACACTCTAGAGATCATTGTGGGGGCAAATTCCCAGTAGATCCGCAGTTTCTAAAATACACAGCCCGTTTGGCACCAACAACCATGGCGCCTTCAAAGTCACTTAAGCCACCTTTCTCTCCCATTCCTATTGCTCAGTTTGTACTTCTGAAGGATGTCTTGACCATGTCTTTATGCATAAATGCAATGAGTTGCTGCCGCATGATTGTTAGATTAGATATATGAAAAGGTGTACTTAATAAAGTAGCCAGTGAATGCAGATCCCTGTTGCTGTTTGTCTTTTTATGTTAACAACGTGCGGATGCACATGAGTGCCTCTGCTGTTATCATCTTCATCAAAATCCCTACAAAAGCCTCATTTTAAAGAAAGAAGAAAATGTGTAGTTTCATGTACATAAGTACAATAAATTCATCTAATTAGGGCTCAATTTAATTCATTGTTTGAAAAGAAAACATTAAATATACCTTGCAGCTTTAAAGAGTGGGGAAAATTAATAAAGTAATCTAAGAGAAAATAAATACAGTTCAATTAGAACAAAACATGATGCAGAAAAAGAAACTTGGATATGAAAAAAATATTTAAATCTATTTACAACATTTATAAAATAAACTGTACTTTTATTTTTGGAAGCAGCATCTATTCCAGGGCCTACAATTTGGCTTATTTTATCTTGTCATATCATATGTTACTCCAGTGGCTGATTGAGGTTGATCATAAAACAAAGACTATATATAAACATGAATGACATGACATCACCCATTGCTATGTGACATCCCATTGTGAAGCCCCACCAACGTGATCTTAGCTTTTTGAAGCCTAACATCACGAGCAGTGTTAATTCGCGGACCGATAATTTTGTTTTGTTTTTTACGAAAACAAGATAATAACTAAATAAAGCCTAAAGGATGAACACTATGAAGAAATGTACTGACACTTTCATCAACAAATCAAAATGAGATGAAAATGTTCTGGGGAGACCAGATCCGATCAGGACTAATTAAGATGTGTTAAATGCGGGATGAGTTTGGAAGTTACCTATTGAGAGGTAATTTCCTTGTGCAGTAAAGTTTCATCTTCCCCTGACAAACAGGAGCTAGATCTCCCGTGTTCCCTGATGCTCATGAAGATGAGACTGAAGGCTCGGGAGTAGAGGTATTGACACCTTTCACATTTGACATCAAGGAAAATAAGACCGTAAACTCTGTGGAGCAACTCTCTTTATGACTACAGCTAAAAAACATTTTTTTCCCAGCATGACTAAGACTAAATCCAAATTTACCGTCAAAATTAACGTTCATGAGTGAGTAGTAGATATGACTGCGGAAGAAGACGCCACTGCAGTCAGTGGGTTAATGACTCATGACTGACAAAATGGTTTATCATCCTTTCCAACCATAATTTACAAAATGATTTTCATGTTTTGTTTTGTATGACCTGAAACTAAGTGGCTGATGCCATAAACTCATCAGTAAAGTGTTTATTGAGGTCACAGAGGTGAGGAAAAGAGGACTGTTTTCCTATAGACTTATATACAACTGAAAGTCTTTTTGCAACCAGAGGAGCTGCTCTCCGCTTCCCAGTACAACAAGCGAAGCTTTACTTTTCCTACCTGGTCTTAATGTTAAAAGGTGGACATAGCAAAGGTGTTAAAATCTCAGCAATCAATTTACAGCCTTGTCCAGCAAATAGTTTAGTTATCTATAGATAATTTCCTCATTTATAATAAAGATGGTGATTTTTTTAAATAACTCACCCATTTGGATTTTGTCGAGGCTCCACCAATGCAAGTCACTTTTTTATCCAACAATATCTGACAAATATGGTCCGCTGTGAGGTACGGCCCATCTAAGAATTAGAATTAGCACTAATTAGCAAACTAGATACCAGCCTGCTAACTGAGCTGCATGGGATGCCCCTCTTACTCACCTCTAAATATGGCTGGAAAAACAAAAAACATGTCAATAATTCTAACCTTACAGCTTCAAAATGCAAGAAAGTAACAAAACTGATAATGAAAAAATATTCCAAAAAGTTGATTGTGTTCATCTGGACGTTTCAATCGTTTCATCACTCATCAGTCTCTGAGACTGTAGAAGTCACTTGGATGAGTGATGTAACGTTTCTCCTACTGAAACGTCCAGATGAACACAATCAACTTTCTGGAATGTCCCAACTTGGATTGAACGTGCATTAAAACATGAAAAATATGAGAATATTGTGGCAAAAACATTGAACTAGTTAACATGTCTGTTTTTTTTAAAGACGCAATGTTCTCACAACAAAATTATCACTATGTGGTTTGTAGTTGGGGCAGCAGGGTAAGCAGACCAGTGTGTGTGTGTGTGTGTGTGTGTGAAACAGAGCCGGAGACCAGCGTGTTATTGGAGAACCAGAGATGGGTTTGTTGGCTTGTCAGTACACACAGCCAATGGCCTGTTGCCTGTAACCGAGCCCCCACTGTGTCTCTCAGTGTCTTCCTCTTAATTACCCATCATTCCTCTCGCGGCAAGGCCCCTCACAAATTACAGCGCATTGTCTCCTGCCGATCGGCCTGTCATCACGCGGCTCCATGTTTCAGAACGCGGCTCATTGTCGACGGAGAGCAGTGTTTGGCACACACACGCATGCACGTACACAAGACCTTCATGCGTTCACATTCACACACATGCACACACAGGCCAGGCCCATTAGCGCTGGTGCCAGCTGACTCTGTGACCCAGACAGGTTTCTGCCATGTCAGCAGGGCCAAATGACAGTGCCATGGTAGTAATACCCCCACACGCTATCACACATGCACACACACACAGTCACGCATGCACATAGACACCATACGGGTGAGCAGAGTGTCGCTTTGGAGAGTTACACATCTTTCTGTTGATCAGCTGAATGACTGCATTTCCCCTGGAGATGAAAGGAGGTACCCCCCTGTTTGCTCTATCAACCAGGATGAGACGGCAACACAACAAAAGCTTCAGTGTTTCCAGCAGGACTCTCCTCGACACGGGTAAACAGAAATGTATGCAAATATTGGGCCTGAGAGGTCAAATTTTGGAGACATCTTTTAAGTTGGATGTTTTTTGGGGGGTGAAGCAAAAGTTGGGAAGCAAGTCAAATGTATTATTTAATGCAAAATAAAAAAACGTATATAGTACCTTTCTTAATAAGCATCACAAAGTGCCTCATAACAACAATCAACATACAAAATACAAATAACTAACATGTAGCAGCAAATTCTTCTCAATATCAGTGAAATTAGAACTTGTGACCAATGCAGATGTTCTGTCTTTTTAAAACTTAATAATTTCTTTAACTGTTTTAAACTTTTAAACTTTATTCACAGGTTAAACTTGGGGGAAGGGACTTATTTCAGCTGTGGATGAATACACATTTAATGCTCTAGTGAGTATCTGTGGCAGTAAGATGGTGTGTGTGGGATTGAGTCAAGGTAAACTATAGTCTGTGAGCTTTAACTGTAATTAGAAAAGACTGAACACTTGAACACATGTTTTTAAACAGATTCAGGAAAATAAAGGAGCTCTATGATAGCTTTAGCTGCACAGTCAATATGTGATGATGACAATAAGTTAGACTTTAGCACTTTTACTATATGGATTCTATCATGTTTGAAGGGTCACACTAAAAAAGTTTTTAAAGAAGCAAATTATGATCCAAAATAAGCACTTGTCTGTCTTTATCTTTTAACACATTGCCCTTAAAATTGTGCTATAATTTATAGAGTATATCATAAACACATGAACGGATGGATGGATTACTTAAGATATTTGTGCTTCTATGAGTTATGGATTTATTAGTTTAAATCCGAAGCAAATTATTTGTTGCTGCTGTCTTGTCGACCCCATGTTTTTGGCTGGGATTTAAGATAACATTTGCCACGTGCTGACATGTCTGTCACATCCCCCTCTTCACCTTGGCCAATTCACTTGCTCCTTTGAACGTCACTCTTCTCTGTTCGGGCTCGTTGCGGCTCTGTGAGAAACTTTAGCCGCTCCGCACGTATGTCTGCCAAACTGTTGCATCAGCCGAGCATAAAAAAGGAAGGAAAAAAAACTATTGAAAAACAAACACATAGTAAACTTTAATTGTAGGCATTTGCCTTGGGTATGAGGGTGAGGGTTTTTACTGGTTCTCCCTCTTATTAAAATTCAGGCAAAACACTAATTAATAATCACTAGCATATGCTGGGTGAAGTGTGGAATTCTTTTACTGTGGCATTAGGTGCAAATGAGATTAAAAGTGCAGTAATGGCTGCTCGGTCCATCCGTCCAACATGTTCACTTTAAAGAGCACCTCTGAAAGCTTTTTGCCCCCGATATGGGCAAAGATGCGCTAGTCTAGCTTACTTTTGAAGTTCCTTTTTTTAATAATCACATTATTAGGAAAAATAAGAAAACATAGAGTGTCTTGTTTTTTGCTGCATTCAGAATTTAGCAACCCACAGCTCCTAAACAAATGCCACTAACTTATAAGCAGACGGTCCTCCTTCCCCACTAACTGCTCACTGAGACACATGAAAGCCTTGGTAATTGTGAGAGTTGCTGCATTTATGTGGAAGGTAAGGGGGAGGACGGTAAAAACTAAAAATGGAAGGCTCTCATTGAATACAATGACTTCCTTCCCCTCTCTGTATGGCTACTTCTGTCTTCCAAGCAGGGTAAGAGAGGAAAAAAGAAGTCTCCATTTGGCACTGATTAGGGAAGACACAGATTGGAAGGAGGGGGCTTGGAGACCACAGGGGTTACACACATGTATCTGAAGCCGCGACACTTCAGGCCCCCTCTAATTTAGACGTCTAAGAATTTGCTGTATGTGCTGCCTCATGCCAGTAAGTCTCAGCCTCACTGTAAATAAATGGCACAGGGCAGCGTGCAGTCACCCCCATTTGTAAGTCATTAAAATATTTTTTGTGTGACATATTAATTAGAGTGCTCTGTTCGTCTTCTCGCCTGTGCACGGGGAGTGTTGAGGTTCTGTATGCTCGCAAACAAACGTGTTTCAAGTATGTGTGTGTGTGGCTTCATTCATGCTGTACAGACAAGATAGTTGTTTATCAGTCGTAACCATCTGTAACACATCATCTCGCCAATTTGAAAAAAAAATGTCACAAGTTTACTGGTAACACTTACCGTGGTTTACTTTCTAGCTCTGAAACAGGGAGGCAGCAGGAATAATTTAGAAACAAAAATGTTGAACATGCCCAAGAAATAATGTTTAATTATTTAATTGTTCCGATTTTAGTTTAACACTAATTAGTTAAAATGCATGTCCTATAAATTTTATTCTCGACCTTTAAAGGCTCTTTTTTTAAGTCTTCCTTTTAATATGAGGGGAAAACAAGTCCTATGCCAAGTAATCAACTTTAAAGGTGAATTAGGAGATTTTTGTAGCTTTTACTGGATTTCGGAGGAAAGCATAACATGCTCTAAATACAACAAGATGAAATTGTTCACTTCTTGTCCTGTCATAATATGTTGATAAGTAGTATTATATGTACAAGTCCCAGTGAGTTTCAGTTGGATACTGACTCTGTTGCTGGCTCTGATTTGTCATAATCAGAAAAACTGAAAGCTGCAAGTCACAAAACCAAAGATACTAAAATGCTCTGAAACATAAGGGGAAGCTCAAAGCTGAGTGCTCTATTTCTATTGGTTCATTACCTTTTATTTGTTACAAAGTTAATATAAAAAGTTGACTAACTCAGCTTTAAACACACTACCAGGTTCAGCGTTTAATTTACCCGTCACATTTACGTATCATGGCTTTAATTGTATGCAAAAGATTTTATTGAAGTTGAGCAGGCTGCAAATAAACAAACGTTTCTGTTTGCAGAAGAGGAAATGTGGGCCATCAAAGAGTTGCACAGTCAGTGCAGTAATTGGAAGAGCAAAGAAAATGTATTTCAGCTTAAAGGTAATTTAAATTGAATTTGTAAATCTCTGAATCTCTTTCTGTCCCTGATAAAATAGAGTCCCTCTAGCATATCTTCTCTCTCTTCATGTGGATTATCGTTGTATCTCTTGGCCTGCTGGAAGAATTATGGCTCTAATAACTTTCATTGGAGGCCCCTGAAGCATCAGTAAAATGTTTACTACAAGAACGCAGCAAGGTCCTTTGGTGAAGCCGTGCGTTCGTTACAGAGCCTTTGACTCAATTCAGTGTGTATAAATATATCCATTTCATTATAGGAGGCCAGTCAAATATTTGTTTCAGCGGTTTTCCCCCCATATAATGTAAATTGCTGCAAGCTGTTGCACTTGGAAAATGTTTTCTCATAATGCCTTTCTGCCTTCACATAAATCACAGCTAAATGTTGCATTCAAATGACTACAGACAGGCAATTTATTCTTGGCTTCCTCGTCCCCCTCCAGAGAGGCTTGTGGCGAGAGGGTCGCTTCGGTTTTAATAGCGACTGTCATTATTTGTTGACAGTTGTTCATCATCCTTTCCAAATTTATGGTGTTTCCTTAAAGTATTTCTTTGTTTTCTCTGCAGTTATGACCACTGTCAAATGAAGTGAGGGGTGAAAACATGTCAAGAATTAGGCCACTGTGAGGCAATGAGTACATGACATGACATCTTTTTTTCTTTTTTTTTAAAACATAATGAGGTTAAGGGGAGATTCTTTTAATAACCCCTTTGCTCTAAAAATCCTACTCAGTAAATATCAATAAGGTTTTTCAACGTTTAATTGTCTCACATTTGGCTTCCGTAGTAAACCATGTAACAGGAGCCTGAAACATCACCTCAAATTGACAGTGACATTTCCATTCCTTTTATAAGGGACAATAATGATACATCATCCACAGGCAGCGAGATAAGCCTCTGGTGAAACCGTGGTTGCCTAACAACAAAAAAGCAGGATTGTGTTGTGCAGTGTGAGTGAGCTCTGTATCAGCTTTAACTGGATCTCAGTGGGGTTTGCTGACAGTTGAACCACTGTGTAAGTGGCCCTGAGTTGCCCCACTGAGGGATTTTGGGGAATCTGTCATCAGTGACAATCAAAGCTAATCCTGTAAAAATCCATGTCATAGCTGCCTGTTAACTGAGGCCCTAAATGATTATGACATTGTAGAGCAGAAGTGCAGATGCTGCTTCACTGAGGTTTGGTTGGACCTTTGAATTTGGGAGTAGTGCAGCGGATCCACCTGCCACACCGCCGTTGAAAAGACCTTTATGTCTCATACAACTAGTACACACCCAACAACGCAGTGAGCTAAGTAATTAGAGGATTGTGAAAATAGAATTAGACAACAAATAAATGAACGTTATTGCAGTAAAGTGAAAAATTCCCTGTGCAACAAGTACACCAAAAGCTTTTTTTTTTTTTTTTGCTAATTACCATTTAGCAATTTACCAATTACCATAATCATGAAATATATTGGAGGTCACACATCCCTCCTAGTAGAGCGTTTGTTGCAGTGAACCACAGCAGAAGTCAAATTGCAAATGCATTGAGTATCATCTGCACAACACTCATTTTGTTAATTTACTTGCAAACAGTTAGGACCTTATTTGTTGGGCAATGACACAATTTTGTATTTTTGCCTCTGTGCACAACCACAAAGGCTTTAAATCAAATTAAAGTGATGACTTTCAGCTTTAGTTTGAGGGATTTTTAAAAACTTTTGCATCAACTTCTTAAAAATTACAGCCATTTTTATACACAGTTGCCCATTTTCAGAGGCTTAAAATTCATTGGAGAAAATGACATAATTTTAAAGATGAGGATTGTTTCTCACATGTTGATGAAAATACTTTGCAGTGGGTGATTTTGGGCAAAGCTCAGCTTGCGGTAAATTCTGATATTCCACTAACACATCAGGACAGATTACTGTCTTGAAAATGTGCGTTTCTACCCCACAAAATACTAAAATATTTGACATTCCTAAGCAGAACAGAGATGTTTCTTAGTGGCTGCTCAAACATTGATACAAAAATGTTGAATAAATTCATTTGGTTTGGGAGGATAAGCGATGGTTCTTGGGCTGTGACACCCTTTTCGGGAAACCCAGAGGCTGGACTGGTTCCCTGGAACATGTCAGGGATTAGAAACTTGTTGGGGGTTGTGAGAAGTTTGTCAGGGGTCCCAGAATTTGTAGCCACACCCCTGTTCAGTGGTCTGGACCTGGAAAACAAATTCTATCGTTCAAAACTGCTCTTGGTTTTAGGGTCATGAAGAAAAACCCATGAAAAATTAGTTGATGGGAGAACTACAGTAACAGTGAGCTGTAATTCAGTTTGCTTATGAATATCTTGACTTGCACAGGTTTTGTTTTTGATTGTTTGGTTGTGCCTGCGAGCAGGATAACATAAAAATTACCAAGCTGCATGTGGTGAAAGACGGTGGAGAGGCATATGAAACAGAGTGAAGAGGCTGTTTTTAAAGTTGCAAGAAAGAGCATTGGTGGCAGTTTCATCTTTCATCAAAGTACTAATTTGTTCATACTGTATTGATTTTACATTATTTGTCAGTGACTATTTAATCTAACACAACAGTTTTGCATTGAAGAAGGATTGTGGGAAACCAATTATTTTCCCTTTGTGGGCAGAGTTTTAAACCATGACTGTGAAGTGATGACAAAGCAGAATAAATGACACTGGATCCAAAATCATGTTCTTATTCACTTGCTCCTAAATGATAACAGCATGCACGCTAAAAAAAAAAGGGATCGCCTTTCTCCGGCACAAACAGGCATATTGATACAATTTCTACGACTCTCAAAGTCATTTTTTTTGCCACAGGGCACTACATACTGAAGAGATTTCACACTGACACTGTGGACACTCAAGGCAGAAAGTAAGTATTGCACGAGGTCACAGAGAGAAATGCTATTTCTATTTTATTAAATGTTTTGTGTGCTTTAAAGGACAAACAAAAAATAATCAACACTGAGCGTTCTGGTACGGTGAAGTGCAATGAGTAATTCAATATGAACTTTGTGTTCCTTTAATTAAATGATGGAATCCCAAATATGCTTTGTGTGTCAACACTGACACCAGCAGAGAAAAAAGATGAAGACACCCAGAGGGAGAAAAAGGTCAGTGAGAACATCCTGGAATAAAGAATTGGAGAATCCCACAGACAGACAGGAATACTGCAAACTAAGACAACAGTAACAGACTGAGATGGAAGTGTTTGTTACTCATAACATCACCAAAGGCAAAAGAAGAAAAAAAGGCAAGCCTCTTAAAGTAAAACTAATTAGTGCACCACAAACAGTTAATCAGAAACTGCTAGAATAACTTTACTGCCTCAATAATGTGACATGATCTTTATTTGTTGAATTACAGCAATACAATTTACATTTAATGTCCTCTCTGGTGTCTTTACAAGGATAACACTGGACATAAAATTGGTTTGAAGGAATAATAACATTTCCTTTCACTCAAGTTAGAATCAATTGAGAATAAATTGGGTTGGTTCCTCGATTAAAGTAATAAAAATCCTGTGATGTGACCTAACAGAGGGGAATTTGTAATTTTTTTTATTCTAATAATCAAGAAATGTAGATTATAAAAACAGACCACTATGGAGATTTTCCTGTTCAGTCATGTCAGAACAACCAACCATTATTCAGGAACACACATAAAACAAAGATCGGGTGACACAGAGACATTAAAACCACTCAAGTACAGACACAAAAGAGCCACAAGGATCAGATGGGTTTTCAATCTGCAGATGTTCGACTCTTCTATCTGTGTTCTAGTACATCAGTGTGTAATTTAGACTTTACGTTGAAGTCTAACGCCAAAATAAGACTGTTTCCCCCTGCAAAATATGTGGATGCCCCATTGGGAGCAATAGTAAAAATGATTAAAAGTATCCAGAGTTGTGCAAATGATGTCATGTTGCTTTTATGAGTGTCTTACTATGATTTCAACGTGACATGAACACCATTGATTATAATAAATAGCAAACACAGACAGCATAAATCGCCATAAAACTGATGGCACAGCTCTGGTAATAGATGAAACCAGAGCTTGTCTGCATAGCTTGATTGAAAAACAAATGTAGACACTTTGGCTTTTAGGAACAGTTTTCTACACATTTCCTTAAGCATCAAGTGATATTTCTGCCTCATCACACTTTACATTTGTCCTGCAGATGTTCGTTTGCCGATAACTCATCCTGTATGAGAGCTAGCGAGCCGAGTCATGCATTCAACAGATCACCATTAATCACATTGTGACCTTCCTCTCAACCAGGCCCATCTAAAGCTCATTCATCCCCATTTGCCATGCAACTCTGCGGGTCGATAATTGGCAAAGCAAAACACAGATTAAACCCAATTTGGAGGGTTTCAACTTGAAGCTTAGCAGAGACGGCCAGGCTCAGGCTGAACTGGTCTCTGGTCCTGTCTGAGGCTAAACCAGGAGGGAACCACAAAACCTAAATCAAACCAGCCTGTTCTCTGTTTGTGTTGCATGCATGTGTGTGTATGTGTGCGCGTGTGTGAGTGTGCAAAGCATGCAGCATTGTGCTTCACCCAGCAATGGCATCACTAATAGAAACCAACTTTAAGCATTCAAACTTCGTTTGTCTTATTAACCTATTAGCTTAAAGCTTAATTACAGGATGTCGTAAAATGATTTGGTCTATGAGTAATGACAATATTTCAGCTCCTTAATGGCCAGAACAAAGCAAACTAAAGCTAAGTTAAGCAAAGCCGGTTGTTTTTCTTCCTCACGGCATGTCTGGGCTGCAGCTTTGGGCCTTTACCTCGCTGTGTAGGTCGGATAATTGTTTACTGGCGAGGTCTTTGTTGCATGAGGGCAACATCACGGCAGGAAAACAAAACTAATGACTAATTTCATGGCTATTGAGTCATTTTAAAAAGACCATCATGAGGATTAACTTTAAAAGGGCAACTGTTCCTAATCTGATAGCAGGTATTCAAGCTATGGTTCAAAAGGCATAATTACACTTGTAAAGTGAAAAACAAAGAAGGGCAATAAAACATCTTTTTTTTTAGTGATTTCAAACACTTTTAGGCAAACGTAAACCATCTTGATTCTGCTTATCAAGCTAGTGGTTCAAAATATGCAGAAAGAACATCCCTCTTTGCAACAATGGGAGATGACCCCTAGGTGGCAGCGTACCTCATGAAACCTCTACCACTCTAAGCACATCACTCCAATTACAAAACCTACTCAATCGTCCTTGCTTTTATTATCTCCGCGGGACAACAAAACTGGATGACAGCGCGTTCGAGCGCTCGATAAGTTATGATCAGCTGCCTCGGCTCTAGCTCATGCCCTTTAAATAGCAGCTTGATAGGATCTGTGAGGCTCGCTGAGCATGTATAGTGTTACTCTCATCAAAGGGGACTGAATGGCGGTGAATGGAGGATGATGTGTGTACTGCCTCTGCTTAGTGGAGGCATTTCCAGCTGGCGCCAGGGCAGAGGAAACCCACTGAGACACACAACAACACACACAGACACAGGGGTCAGCTTGGATTCACCCTCCTCCTCCACCACTACCTCCTCCATGCCTCTCGGCCTCTACCGCCTCCTCTTCTTCTGCTCAAACCCTCACCCCCCACCTACACTTCCCAGGCCTGGCCGCCTCTCATCTGCTCTTTCTCTTTTCTTCTGTTTGTCCTTCATTTTCTTTGCTGTCTTGTTTTGTCATCCTCATTTGCCCCGTCGTCCAACTTCTAAAAGTTAAAATGCTTTAATGACCCAGCTAACGGACAAAATAAGTTCTTTGCTGACTGTGAAGAGGAAGAGAGACACTCCACCTTGCAACAAAACGTGCAAAAGTGGTCACATGATTAGTCACATGTGTTTGAGCAGGTAGAGACAAGGATTTCCCCTTTGATGTGTTTTGTTAACTGGTAAATGAACTGGTAATAGAAAAGCGCCATTTAAGAACCAGTTCTTAAATGGCGCTTTTCTACTCTACTACTGCTTGAGCACTCAGAGCACTTTATACTACCAGCCTCATTCACCCATTCAGACACAAACATTCAACCATGCACTTCTAATGCTTTGTATCTAACATTCACACTCCAGTGAACACATCAGGAGCAAATTGCAGTTCAGTATCTTGCCCAAGAATACTTTGGTATGTAAACCAACAACTTCCTGCTGGCAGATGAACTGCGCCAGCTTTATTTGATCTATTTTATTATTGATTAACATAAAATGGGAAATCAACAATAGACTGAAATATTTTTACTTATTATATCTATTTATTGTATGTATAAACAATGGAGGAATGAAATTATGTTGTTAGCAGGACAGAATATATTAAATAACGTATAAGAACCAGTATAACAACAGTTCAAACGAAATAAAATTAGAACATGTCTGTTAACACGGTTAGCTCGTTAATGAGTTGATGCCACGCATCGGGCGATCCGCAGTAACGGTTATGGTGTTAACTTCATTTTAACGAGATTAACGCTGACAGCACTAGTTTGTTGTTGGGTTTTGGGTTTTTTTACAAGTTGCATGCCATGAAACATTTACATGAAATGAAAAATGTAGACAAAACCACAATTTTCCCAACTAAAAATTACACTTTGCTTGAAGTATTTCTACATCCACATGTCTGAAATTCTTTATGCTTCCTGCTGATGTCTATTTCTATTGAGAGACCATGATTGCTCATATTTAAGAGCAGTTAATCAGTTTGAAATCAGATAAATAGTTTATTTTTATAAAGCAAAAGATTGGCAGATTTGTGCATGTATATAGTAAACAACTGGTTGGCGTTGCTCAACATGAAGAGTGAGCTGAAAACATGATGTCTGAATGAACCAAATCAACCAATCAGTACCTTTGAAGCAGAGCAAGGCTCTTTTTCTTCACTTGGACTCCTTCTGAATCTCCGCTGGCTGCCTTGGCGAAAACTCAACAGGAGAACCTCTCCTGTACCTGTCATGTTATCAAAAAACTGACAACTAATGTATTGCTGCTCAGTGTACATCGAGACACAAGAGGTAAAATTGATAGGTTACACAATTAATACTGATCATCTTTTTATTAAGCAAAGCTCTGCTGGGAATCCTTAGGTCCTGGTGGGGATTTTACTTTGCCATACGTTTCTGTCTTAACAATGCTGTTGCCCTGGGATGCCCCCTTCATGAATGTGTGTGCAAATGGGTGAGTGTGGCTTGTGGTGTAAAGTGCTTTGAGTGCTCAATAAAACTAGAAAATTGCCAGTCCACATGCCTTTCTCTTGAGAGGGATAATGCACCCTAAGACATGCAAAAAAAAGGCAGAACCGCTCAGGGTCGGCATGAGGAAAACAAGGTGTTGTTTTGAAACTCCTCAGATCCAAATCTGATCGATCATCCTCTGGATGCAGTGGAGTGACCCAAATGGGCCCTGTCTGTCTGTGTATAAACCCTATCTTGTTGGATGGGTTGCCAGATTTCCTATATCCATGCCCAGATTGATTGGTGATATTATAGCAGCACGAGGAGGACCAACAACAACAACAGGTTTTTAAGTAATGACTGATCAGTAGATGTTGCTCCTTCTCTCTGTCTTTTGGAGCCACACCTACCTTTGCTTACTCTTTTTTCTTGAAAAGCTGACACTGCAGCCTGAGCGGCACACAAACATGGAAGAAAGTACTTACATCAGTGACATCAGAAGTCAGAGGAATGTAGTTCTGGTGCGACACTAACAGCTAAATAACTCTTGGCATGGCCTCCCTCACGATCTTCAGGGGGAACGCAGGGGAAGGGTGGGGGGACTCCAAATGGCCAGAACAAATTAAAAAGCCAACCTGCTATTTTACTGTTCAGATCTGTTGATGCTATAAAGCAGGAAAAATAGGCTTGGCCGCCTTTACGTGACTACTCGGCTGATTTTACGTGATTTTCCTCAGGCCCTGAATCTAAGCCCTTTTGGCACAACATGCTATGCCTTGACCAAGCATGGGACCTTTAAATGCACCAATAAATATTTTTTAGCACTTTATTTAATTCCATGCCCTGGGCCAACAGCATCTCAAAGTATGTCACTCAGCAACAACAGTGAGGAGGAGAAAAAAAAGGACCCTAAAGGGTAAACAGGGTGTAATGTAGATTTAATTAACAACCTAAGCACAGCGTCTCTCACTCACTTGCTCACACACACGCACACACACATGCACACACACACACCACATGAAGGCTTAAATATACTGTAACAGACACAAGTTGCACATAAACTTTATCAAACACATAACTTTAGGTTAATGGCTTCATATTCACACACACACACACACACACACACACACACACACACACCTTCAAGTCTTTGAGCCACACATCCCTGGGTTTACAGCAATGGTGTGAAAATATGTGAGTGTAAATGAGATGCAGACAGGCTCACAGCAGTGAACCCAGCAAAGAGAGAGAATAAGAGGATGTGGCTTGGCTTTGAATTGCTAAACTAAAGTTTGAGGAGATGGAAAGAGTCATATTTTGAATTCTATGCATACTGATCATCTTTGAGCAACAGAGTGTAAACGGAGCCGAACATTTTTCTTCTGCCGGTAATTCAAGATTACATTTTTTAAATATTAAAAAATATGCACTGATCCCTTTTTCCTATGTAGCTCAAAAAGCAGGAATGTGTGGAAAGCATTCAAAGTGTCTTTACAGAAATATTTAGTCACAAAGAGCAGTTCTGTATTTAAAATATACTTGGCTATATGCATGTTTTATAAGTAAAATGTGTCACAAAAGTTACTCAAGAATAACTGAAGGAACAATTACAAGCTGTCTCTGATTTATTTTCAGAAACAAACTCACTATAAAACCTGTTTAGTGACTCATTAGCTTGATAAAATGAAGCAAAATAATAATAATAATAATAATGATTACTTAAAGAATATTTATAACATTTGTGTGACATGAGGTCCTGTTTTATTTATCTAGTTTGTACTAGTGAAAGTCCGTTACATATGTAACGGAGAGGAGCGATAGTCTCTAACTCGGAGAACCAAGGTTACAATGTAACCGTACATTTAACAAAGTTTGAAGTTGCTAGTTTGCAAGTTCTGTGAGGATGTCCTTGTGTTAACACGTGAGATAGAATACCATATTGATTTCATGTTAATAATACAATATACAAATAATCCAGTAACTCTGTTACACTTTATACAATAGGGGGATGAAAAAACACTAGTAATTAGTAAAAAGTTAAAAGTAATTATTAGTTACTAGTCAACACCACAGCGTGTGGCTACCAAGGCATAAAATTAAAGGAGAAAAAAAAAACATACATTAAAGATAAGCTAAATTTGAATGATAATATGTTATTTATAGCTGTTATGGTAATATTGCTATCGTAACTTATTTTAGGCTAAATACTGTCAAGTGAAGCTCTGATACCTTAATAGTGCCTAATTACTATCTTTGGTTTTGTGCATTAAAATGATTGCATTACATCCACTGAAATACCATATACACTCACCAGCCACTGTACTATGCACACCTGTGCTAGTACTGGGTTGGACCCAATTTTACCTTAAGAAGTGCCTGAGTTCATGAATTCAGCTAGAAACATTCATTAGAAATTTTGCTCCATATTGACATGATTGTGTCACACAGTTACTCCACATTTAAACAATCCACAGTTGTTACTAAGTGACCCGAAGTATTCACATCATTACACTGACCACTGATATAAGGCAGAATGGATCCATGCTTTCATGTTGTTCTCATCAAATTTTGACCCTACCAACCAAATGTCACAGCTAAAATTTACCTCATCAGACCAGGCAACATTTTTCTTCAGTTGTCCAAGTTTGGTGAGTCAGCGTGAGCTGCAACCTCAATTTCCTGTTCTTAGCTGACAAGAGTGGCACCCACTGTGCTCTTCTGCTGGTGAAGCCCATCTGCTTCAAGGTTTGATGTGTTGTACATTCAGAGATGCTCTTCTGCATATTTCCTTTGCAACAAGTGGATATTTGAGTTGCTGTAACATCAACGTCATTTTCACACAGAGAACTGATGCTCGCTGGATTTTTTTCTCTTTTTTCCAACCATAAAACCTTGAGATAATTATGTGGGAAAATCATAGTAGATCAACAGTTGCTAAAATACTCAGACCAGCCAAACACTATGCCATGTTTAAAATAATTTAACTTTCTTCCCCATTCTGAAGCTCAGTTTGAACTTTGGCTGTTCGTCTTGAGCATGTCTACATGTCTACATGCTTTGAATTGCTGCCACGTGATTAACTGATTAAATATTTGTGTTAACGAGCAGTTGAACAGGTGTAGGTAAGAATGTGGCCAGTGAGTGCATATTAACTTATTGTTGGTAAAACTGTTTTACACAGAATAATAGATAATAGATAATCAACCATAAGCCAAGACTATGTTTGAAACCTCTGACAAGGACAACTTTTACTGCAGAGGATAGAAACACCTGTTTCTAAAATATCATCAGTGATGTTAAGTTATTAATTCAATTCATTAGTAGCAATGACTCAAAATCATCATTGCCGGTTCTGAGTGAGAGAACTCAACACTTCAGACATTTATTTCTGTTCAGTCGGTGACATCAGAACAGATGTGCCTGATGTAAATGTTTGGCAGTTAAACCACTGGAAACAAGCTGTGCTGTGATCTCAGATTCATCCGACTCACATGAAAAGTTCTGTTCCAAAATAAGATTAATGCCATTTGGAGAAAAAAAGGAAAAAAATGAATGAGACATAAAGAAAAGTCAAGAGAAATTCTTCATACTTCTTACATCGGCAATTTTCCAAACTAAACCTTAGAGTCAAGACACATTAAATACTGTACAGATATATTATTTGTTAATTAAATACATTTAAAAAACATAGACGCTTTTAACACATAATTAGCACTTATAATATCTACTGTATGGTTAGAGCAGCTTATTCATACATCAGGATTGTGATAAGTTAACCCTGTGTTCACCATAAAGGCTTTTACACAATATTTATAGCAACATAAGTTAAACAAGAACGAAAACAGAACGTCATGTAATTGGCTACTGTTCACAATAAGCGTACCTACATGAACATACAGTACAGGTTTTGTTTGTAATAATACATTAAAGGCTCTTAAGCTGTATCTATCATTACAGAAAGTAGCTCACATCATAATGTGACATAACAAGAGTCATCAAATGAGGAGTGGATTCAGAAAACAAACAGCATGTTTAAGTGATGCATACTTAATTGTGTTTTGTATTTAATTAATACTGATTAAGTGAACTTTTCTGGAAATTAATTACAAAGCCAATAACCCATTATGACAAAACTGTTTCCCAAAATCCGAATTTGGCTTTAACCTTACACAACTGCAATTAAAAGTCTAGACATAATAAGATGTGGGGTCAACTAAATTCAGTAAAATGGAAAATGTCTTAATAGTCAAATTATGTGCACATTCAATAATGACTTCATACATTCTGCTCTAAGACTAAATCAGAAGACGAGGCAAGATAACAAGGCAGCGCAATGAGGGGAAACTCATTAAAAACTTATCTTCAGTTCTCACTGCAAGTTCTCGCCTTGCTTCTCTTCTCTCACCTCCAACTCACTCAGATGAGTACACATATTACCCAGTATATACGTATATACACCACACATGAATGCAAACATGCACACATGAGCTCATACTAATGTAAGCATGAACAGTGAACAGTATTTACATGAGTGCGGACACACACGCCGGATCCAGACTTTAGTCATGACTCAGTAGCACTGTAAAAGTCATGCACATTCCTGCCTTTAACCACAAGAACTCACCACACGCACGCATGCCTTTACATTGGAGCACCAGTATAAGCGAGTGATTCAGTGAGCTGTCTGAGGGAAGAAAAAAAACTCAAACACGCACACACAGACGAAAAATAAAGTAACATAACATCCACCATGCCCCTCATTGTCATTTTCTCCCCTACACATTCTTCACTCATCTGCTTCCAGCACTCCTTTCAGCGGTTCGCTGCCTGGTTTGGTCACCTCAGCCTCCTTCAAAGCGCTGATGACTGGTAACCATGGCGATGGCAGCTCAGGTCCGCTCCTCTTGACCTGGTTTAGGTGGCTGAGAGCAGCGTACAGTCCGGCGTTGGTGCCGCCGTGCACACCTTGCTCCTGCTGTTCTGTGTAGTACATCTCCAGAGCTGCAGGGGTGCAGTGTTTCTGCTGTTAGAGGGAAATATACAAACAGCTTTGGTGTTTTCAGTATTACTCACACACTGATTTGACATCATCATCACAGAACAAAAGCTATCCTGAGTCAAGATAAACTGCAGATTTCCTCCACCTGGTCCAATAGGAAGCAATCTGTTTTATGACTAGGAAAGCACAGTCCATGGGGATAAAGAACCATTTATTTGCATCATATTAGTTAGATATTACAGATTCAATTATGACTGATAGTTTTCTGTGCCTGTTATAGAGTTTACCTAAAATAATGTTTAATTGTATTCTGATTTATATCCGTGCTCTTCTGTATGTTTCACCTTGTTGTTTCATTTTCAATCATGCGTGCAGCTGCTTTGAGCATTCTGGTTTTCTACAAGAACAACTTACAAAAATGTATTGAAAAATGGAAGCCAGCAGCTGTCATAGGTTACTGTTTGTCTTTGCACTTTTGGAAGAAGCTTCTGAAGCTTGAGACAGTAACTAAGTAATCCTGGGTCGAATGTTGCCTGTTTTCACATGCAATGCACATCAAACTGCTGAGTGGAACATTTGCATTTCACATACATTAGGTGGGGCTGGAAAGAGTTAAAGTGTAAAACCATGTTTCAGTCCTGTTCAGGAAGTTGTATTACATCCACATGTAATAAACCACATACAGATTACTTTCAAATGCTGTTTCAGAGGCTAAGAAAACAATTTAAAAAACAATATATGTAAAAGGTACTCCAGATGATAATTGAGGCTTTTAAACATACAAGGAAGTATCAGAGTGTGAAGAACTTTTACAGACAGAAAAGTAATACAGTTGAGGGTGTTTAAATGCTTGGTGCACAAACATAATTAAAGATTCATATCCCCAATAAGCCTTCACTTGAGGCTAAAGCATCCTTCAGAACATCCTTAGACTCACATTTACCTAACAGAATTAAAGATACATATGAAATTATGTGGGTGAATTAAACCAAGACACTGAATGCCTGTCCTTTTATGGTTGTGTTTTGAAAAGGGCCCATGTAAGTGTCCCTGACCTTGCAAGTCTTTCCCTTAAGGAGAATCCACTACCTGACCTTCCCTAAAAGCAAGGAGTCAAGCCTCTGAAAAGCACAGCAGTGACTACACCACCCTCCACCTTCCATCCTCTTTTTATGTCTCTAACAACACATTAGTAGGGGGAAAAATGCTAAAAGCAACTGTAACCGGCAAAAACTTCAAAAGCTTTGCCGGAAGGTCCTCCTCCCATCCTCCCCCCCTTCCCTTCCTTGCTTCCCCCCCTCACCGTTAAGCCTTTAATCACAGTTTAGTCACGCTCAGCTCTAATTAAAGACCCCTACAATTCACAAGCGGGCATCCCAATCTCTGCCTGACCAGTAAGTAGGCTGTCACTCCCCTTCCTTCCCCCACTCTCTCTCTATCTACCCCACTCTCTCATTTTCCACTGCGAGACAGGCCCTTTAACTAACATTCGCGGTTGTGCTGATTTGGTGCACGATGCCTCCAAGGTGTCGTTTGCAGACGATGAGTTTGTGTTAGTCCTGAAGTGACTGAAATGAGAGTGTGCGGAGAAGAAAACACCAGACGAGCTGCACTGTAGCCTGTCGAAGTACTCCACGCAGACTACTTCCACAGTAATAAGTTTGTGATATAGAAAGATGAGACTATGACCTTCTTCAGCTGTTCTCTGCTATGCTGCAAGAAGATAATAGAACATCTCCGATAATTTTCTTTCCTTGAACCATATTAAAAAAAATATCACTATTTGTACATCTATGATTGTGTGTGTGTGTGTGTGTGTGTGTGTGTGTGTGTGTGTGTGTGTGTGTGTGTGTGTGTGTGTGTGTGTGACAGTATTACTCATATCATGAGGATCTGTCGGCCTTCTAAGAAATAAAAGCTTTAAAATATTTCATAACGTAAATTTTTACTTTGTAGGTTGAAGCTATAATTTAAAATTTAGTCATAGTTAGGAAATGAACATAAATCAGGGGAAGGATCTGACTTTGTGTGGGCATGTGTGCAGACACATGGTTACGAGACATGTGTTTATGCTAAGCGTGGTGTTTGTAAAATAAAGAAGCTCGCTGTGCACACATGGATACGCTGCCCACCTTCAAGATGAAACCCTCTGGGCAGGTAAGTTGGTCGTACCACATGGCTTTGTACATGAGCAAAAGGAGCAGGCTGGTCAGAAAGGCCAGAGTAATGAGGATCAGACCTGTGATCTGAGGAAAAACACATAGTTATACAGAATGTAAGACAATACTTTTCAGTTCAGTTTTATTTATATAGTGCCAAATTGGATTCCACCTATGTCTATGGCCTTTAGCCACCAGGTGCTTTAGCTCCGGACACAGACTATATGTGAAGATGGTGACGTTTATAGCTCTGTCAAAATAGATGTTTCGTCTTTCTTGGTGCCTGGGTATAGCTGCTATAGTCTAAAAGGACCCACTGTGAAATTATCGATTGGACTACCATGTTGAAGCCTTCAGTTCGGCATTTTGACCACTGCCATTTAGATTTTTTACTTTTTTATAACCCAACATGATGAGCAAAGGAGTGGATCTAATTGAAAACCCGAGGACGCTATGCATGATCATACAGCTGTGACCTATCAATTGGAAGAAGAATAAATCCTGCTTATTGTAAATATAATTTTCAAAAGAAATATCATGGTGTACTGAAAAACACTCTAAATTAGTTACTGAGAACATGAACACATTATTTTGGTAATAAATCAAGTGATAATTGAAGTCATTCTTTCACAGATTCCTATTCAAACATTTCTGAAAGGAGAGGAGACAAAAGAGCCTTACAGCTCCTGTTTTCATGATATAATAGGTTGTTGATATGATTATTTAAGTTTTCTTTGAGAAAACACCACTAGCCACTTTCATATTAAATGAATGAGGCAACATATTACAATCTTTTATGGAGTTCTTGAGCCGTTTCAAATAGAATGAACAACTTAATTAAAGAGCTCGGCTCTACGCTTTTTAGCAATCAATACAGTGCATTTGCTGGGGACTACTTTCAGCCAGACATTAATACACATGAAATGCTCTAATGAGGAGCAGGCCATTGCACATGATGGATTCAAAACAGTGCTAGTGTTTATTAAAACAAATGCAAAGTCCACCAAGCACTGCTGGACTTAACAGAAACACAACACAGACTTATACATGTGTGAAGATTTTCACCCTTTACCTTGGCCTTCTCAGAGACATCACTGTAAAGGTTGATATTCAGCTTCTTAATGTTGGGAAAATACAGCTTGTTCTTCTTCTTCTGCTGCAGCTGGTACTGTGTTGACGTTTTCACAATGACCTGCAGCAGAGGGAATGCACTGTCACTGCGAGTTCCTGGAAAAATTCCTATTAATCCATTATGGTTGATCGAGGATGCCCTCAGTTTTCAGCACAGGTTCAGCAATCCTGCTACCACTGAACACCATGATGGTTGTGTAAAAAAATAAAAGCATCACTTGCAAAAGCAGATCATTTTAATGATATGTTAAAAACACATTTGGGAACTACAAAGTGTTTTTATGTTAATGTTTCACCATCATTTACTGAGCCTGTAGAACATCCTGTGCTGCTAAGAGCATTATCGGACAAAATATGATTCTGAGAGCTTTCTTCTTGTGTTATGTATTCAAAGAGGCGCTTGCATTGAGTGGGCTGGTGCCAAGGTTTTAACCTGGGATGGTGGGCAAGGAGAGGTAAATATAGCACTCTCGGCATTGGGGTTTAAGTGAGGACAGGTAAGTATGCCCACATGAATTTAAATATTGTTTGTCGTAATCTGTTGGGCATTTTTGCAATGCTGTAATGCGTGGTTCTGTTGCACCCAGTGTTCAACTTGGAAACAGTATTTTAGAAAACAGAAGTGGGCAGGCACAGAAAAAGAATAAGGTGGAGTACAATTTTACCTTTTCTGCAAAAGGTTGCTGGAGCTGGTTGACCTCCAGGGGTGTGATGAGGGGGATGTTATCAAAGCCATCGTCCGCAGATGGCTGCTTCTCCAGCTTATCGGACAGATTGCTGCCCAGCTTCACCATAGCTGCTCGTCTGTCTGAAAATGACCGGACGGATCTCGGAATCAGGGACAGATTTAGTCAGACTGAGTGTTTTTGTAACCAAATGTGATAGAGCTGCTTGAGGACCCTGCCAGGACACAAGAGGAAGTGAGAAGATAACAGTCTGATGAGGACTAATGGGCCAGGATAAGACAAATATACACTGCATCAAAAGAAGAAAGGAGCACGAAAATTAGTTTTGAGTCATTTTAGCAGCGCAGCTAAGATAAGGAAGTGTGTGTTGGTCTACTACTTTTGCTCAAAGCAAATTACAGCAATAATGACTGTACCGAGTGACATTATTTTATAAATATAAACATAATATATGCCACTGACTTTGCCAAAACAGCTATCAGATGCACTGCCATCACATCTGCTTCATAAAAACATGTAATCTTTGGCAATATCTTTAATTTGCATAGTGCCACGTTCAGGCCACTTCTAATTTTTACGACTAAATTAAAAACTAACAAAATCAATGAAATTGCCATAATGCAAAGCTGCACTTTGTGTTTAATATTAAATGCATGCTAAATTCTTGCTAAAACAGTGAATAATGCATTTGATAAATTTAAAAACACTGCTATTGTGAGCATAGCTTGCTGACATGCACAGAATAACAACCAGTGTTTGTTTAGAAGTTACGTATTCTGGCTAACACTATGTATACACGTATTAAATATTTTAAATTACTATTTCTTGGCGGGGAGCAGTGTAGACATTTTTACTCTTTCCGCTAAGCTACCCAACTGCCTATTTAACTAAATGTTCATAGTATATTCCTGGAATCATATTATAGCGCTTGACAGAAAGCAATTTAGCAGATTTCAAGCTATTTCTTGACTAACTGCCTTTTAAAACTGTCGACACACGACACGAATGGCTTTGATCATATTGTTACAGTCCGTTGTTGCATGGAAACCTTAGTTCCTGGCATTTATGGGCATGTTACTTTGGCATATACCACCCACCAATGCATTGTTGTAGATAAAGCACACTCCCCAACGGCAGCAACCTTCCCCAGCATGCCACACTGTAAAAACTGCTCAGTTTGAGTCTTTGATGAGAAACCCATCAAAGACTCATAACAACTCTCAATCTCGTCAAAGCACCTGCGGGGTGTGCCAAAATAAACCTCATCAACGGAAGTCACACTCAGTAACTCGTGGGACCCAAAGGATCTGCTGCTAATGTCCTGGTGCTAGACACAATATTAGGTTTGAATCTTGGGGCTGATCAGTGCGGTAATAGCTCGAGGACATACAGTATTTAAGTAACTCAGAGAAGCCAACTCTGTTTCCTGTTTATCCAGCCCAACAGTCTGGAGTAAACATATTTCATTATTACTCTGTATCTATGAATCTACTATCTATCCATCTCTTCCTCCAGCCTCTCACTTTTAATGTTTATAGCCAACATATGCAAACTTTATTCTCTCAGTGCTGTTCTGCTCAGATAACTGTCTGATTTCTTTTTCTCCTCTGACAATGAACTAAATGTGGAGGGAAGAGGTGAAGAGCCACTTATCTCATTCACGCATTGCAACACAACACCTTCCCCCAGCAAAGGATGCCATTGGCCCACTGATGCCAGTGACTCACAATGATGATACACACCAGGAGGCAAAGAGCTAGAGTTTGTATGCTGCTGGAGAAATCCCCAGTGCTCAGGAAATGTGTTTTTGATGAAGGAGACAGAGGATCATTTACTAAAGCCTCTAGTCCGTCATCAAGTGGAAAATGCATATAAAAATATTTTTAACTATGTGACAGCCTTCTACCAAACATTCTCAGCATTTTGGAAAACAACAAAAAGCATTTGGATGTTTAAAATCTTTGTTAGGTAAGATCTTGACTGACTCTAGGGTATTACTCAAGACTACAACACATATTTCTTGATGAGTGGGTGGTTATAATGTGGTCATCTGCGCTGACCGCCATTTTTCCTCCCCACGGTTGGAGTGAAGTGCGGGTGCGATGATTCATCCTGAATCTGTGATTAACAAATGAGTCGAGTGCTGCTGTCAAACATTCAGTGTTCCCACACTCTGACAGGAAAGGAGTCCAGAAATTGAAGGAGCTGCAAATGACATCCTACAAATTCACAACCACGGCTTGTTTCAATCATACATACAATTATACTGTAAAAGATTAATGATTACTTCACAGTTCTATCCATCACCCATATCTGACACACTGAAGGAGACTTGAAGCTGTCTAAAGGTGAATACATGCTGTGCTATGAATAGGTAGCAGAGTGTTTGCTACCTGCGCCTGTCAAGTTCTTCAGGGTTCACTGGTCATGCATATCTAAACTTACTGCATTGAAGACTGCTGCTGCAAGATACACAGGCTGTGTATGCAATAATCAGAGACCAGAAATATGGATTGATAAAACACATTTCTGTGCAGTTGTGTTTTGAATTATTGGGCTATTTAAACAAATATTGCAAACTTATATTCTTATATTTTGTTCTTCCACTGTTTATTTTCTACATTATTGTTTTTAATGAACTGCAGACTTAATTAATACCCATAGGAGACGAGGGCAATCACAGAATTTAAGTGTAGCCTCTTATATAATGTGGAGGTATAGGGGAAATTGCAACGCATGTCAGTAACACATACAGTCCCATGGAGCACTCAAATCAAGATTTTATTGTTGTCCATTCATTCCCCAAAGAGGATGACAACC
>NW_024582501.1:1356002-1391999 GCF_018398535.1 Haplochromis burtoni
CCCCCAAATATAAGCTACCTGCACTAAATCACTTAATTGGGCAACGCATATCTAATCGATATTAAATAATCATCCCCCAGCTACATAACCCGCAACCGATCAGGCTGTTGTTAAACCGCATTCACGTCCGTCTAATAAACACAAATAAACCGCTGCACCGTCAGAAACACTGAAGCAGAAGGAGGAATAAAAACTTACGGTGGTCTTGCGGGCTCTCCGGTTGCCTGTGGATGGGATCGGAGCTCACCGATGCTGAAGGGGACTCGGTGTGAACGCAGGTTGCCGTGGTGATGTGAGATTCTCGGCAGGACTGCGCATGTAATTCAGCCTGGAGCGGCTCCGTCCTCCAGCAGAAACTGGCAGCTTAATGCGCGTCTCAGCGCGGCTCACGAGGACCTCAGCTGATGTACGTGTGTGAGCCACATATTCATATGAGAGTGTTTGTGATCCAAAGCGCCTGGTTTGTCTCTGAATTGAAAGACGGAGAGACCATTACTTCATCTTGGTTTCCAGGTTTGCGTACATTAACACAAGTGTTGGACTTCAGTGCAGTTTTGTGGTCCTTTTGAAGGATCTTGCACTTTTTACTTGATTACATTTAAGCTACTTGACACCTATAATTTCCGTTTAAGGTGCACTTTACTTCAAGTCTCGTTATTCAGCATTTTTAATAAATGTAAACATATCTAATCAGTGCTTTACAAGCTGACATGTTCTATGTGAGGTGCCCACTAGAGGAGTTAGAATTGCTGATAACGACATTAATACGCTTTACATCTTCTCACAACTTAAATAAGTGTGTTTCAAACCAAGTGCTTAAAAAGTGCTACTTAGTGGGATTCAGACAGATTAAGATTTTACACTGGAAAAAAACCTACTTAAACCAACTTAAATGTAATTACACATTTAAAAAGAGCCCTATAAAGCAGTTCATATTTAAAATACGAACTGTAAAAGGGAACGTTGTGCAAAACCAGTTTTATTGTTGATATTTTAGCACATTTTAGTACATTTTACCTCCATATTAATTGAGTGATTTTACTTTCATGTGAGTATTTTTAAACTGATGTATATGTTTAGTTAAATGTACATTTACCTGTAACTGGGCCTAAACTTTATAGCATCTTTGATCTTCAAAAGAATTGGAAGTAAAGGTCTTGAAAACATAACTTAGTAATGATGGGCAAAAGGTTAAAGACCTGCAGACATACCCCAGTTGTCTCTGACCTACTAACACATATCCCATGACCCAGGTGACCTGCAGAGTCTTCAAAGGCATATTTAAGCTTTAGCTTATTTCTGTTTCTTTTTTCTTTTATTCTTTGTTGTTATTTTTTTTTTTATAAACTCTTGAATCAAATGTGTATTGCTGTGAGGGAGAGTCATTTAGAGGTGCTTACTGAGGTTTTTTGTTTTGTTTTGTTTTTTGATTGGTGCTTGGTCACCTAGTTTAATTCTCTCAGTAACTCTCAGTAAAGTCAAGCGGGGGAAAAAATTATTTAATCATACATGTGTATGTGATGAGAGTGAAATAAGAAAGTGATGCATTAGTGGGAAGAAGAAGCCATGCTTGTCTGCAAATTTAGATAAACCTTTTCATGGAAAGGGGACTCATGCTGTTTTCTTCTTTGGCTATGTCTGACTGTATGAATTCATTACCTCTTAAAGGGAGCACTCGTCCAAAAATGAGTGCTGAACCCCCATGCCCCCCTGCCAACCCATCAATTGGGTCTACATTTATTATTTTGACCTTTCCTTTCAGGCAGAGGGACATCAAAGTGGATCCTGGACTAGTTCCTCTATGAGGAGATGGAGGTGTCATCCTCACAGTGTGAGAGGCAGACTGTCGGCCTGCGCTGGTTTTGTTGTCAGTGTAGAAGATTCACAGAGTCTGGGTCAACATAATTAAAATGAGAATCATTTAGGATAAAGTCTATGGAGGAAAAAATGTGACAAACCAGGCGTGAAAAAAAAAGGTAAAAAATTTCTATAGTTCTCTATTAATAAAAGTGATTAGATTTAAAGTGGCTCCAACTGGCAAATTGATTTAACATTTGTAGTTCGAAGAGAGGAGACTCCACAAAATCAAACGAATTCAAAATTGTATGACTCAGTTGCTGTAAATGATCAAGGAATTTCAATGGGTTTCTACAATATAACAAAATCAGTAATTTTAATTTGTTAGTTTTTATTATAACAAATCTTAGGTTGAAAATCAGCAATAAATCCTACTTTAAAATTAAGTTTGTTTTACAACTAGAGTGGAGCAACAACAACTAGAATTAATACTAATCATGCAAGTTTTCACATAATGTTAGCAGGAGTTTCTGACTTTTATAACTGGAACTGGGTGCTGAGTTTTAAATTGTCAAAATAAACAAATTGTAAAACAAACAAAAACAATACCAACAAAAATCAAGCGTAACAAGAAGAATTACAAAAGTTAAAATGATCATTAGTAAATCCTTACATTTGGTATTTTTACAGCAGGCATGTGAAGATTTTTAAGAGGAAAATAAGAAATAAATATTGGGAAAGAAAGCGCAATAAGTTGGCAAACTTATTACTGATGGTTGGAATTTTAAAAAGCAGTGATGTTGGTGTTCACCAGTGTTTCTTTCTTTTTCCATTGAATTCTTACAGCCATTAAAACTGCACGCAGCATGTAATGTTTCATATATCAGTATATATACATTTTTACTAATTAACATGCAGACACAATTCTCAGTGCTATGCACACTTTAGTTTTCTCCACCCTGACTGCTGATGTCCGCCCTTCACTGAAAACTCACCTTCTGAAACAAACATCGCTGCCTTCCCACAGAACCGTTAAATCTGTCCTTGCAGTCTTAAAATAGCCAATCTGTCTCTCTACTGCTTAAACTATGGTTCCTCCTCTGCAGTCACTTCCTGTCCTGTAGCAAAATCTTACTTACTTCACTGCACTATAAGCTAGTGTTACTTTTAGATGGACATGGGGACTTTTGTAACAGCCAACACAGAACTATGAATAACAGCATTAGTTAAATGCCTAAACAACAGTAACAGGACTGTTAAGTTGGTGCTTCTTTATCGTTGTTTAGAAATGAAGACCTTTCACATTTAAGACATTTTGTTATATTGAAATAGAAAGTGTAATCTGTTTAGAGTGTCAGTATTGTTGATACTGGAAATATTAGTGATAAATGAATCATTTGTAAGTGAAAATATATTTTCAAATATTTTATTTTTTACACTTTTTTTCCAAGAACAGACACTAAATGTAATTATTGCCATATTCAAAGTTTTATAATAAAATAATAACAAATCGTTTAATAGTCTATGATCAGGAGATACTGCAAACTTATTATCAGGATATATAATAATAATATATTGTAATATATTGTAAAAAGAGGGAGCGAAAACAAAAGAACAACAAAAAAGTGACATGATTTAAAATGCAATCTCCAAACGTATAAAAGCTACTAAGACCAATGTCATGTTTTCTGTTCTTCCAACAGATATGTGCATTAGGTCGTCTAAGTTGTCAAACTGAACAATAATGACATTACTATAACTTAGTTTACATTTTGTGTTCTTGCAACAGAAAAAAAAAGTATGTTCAGTATCATTTGCGAGAAGTAATCTCGGGGAGGACAGTGCAGTAAACTGTTAAGTTAATAGATGAGAGCAGTTTGGTTACAGATCATTTACCAACAGGGCCATCTAGTGTCAGAGTCGTCACCTCACAGTAAAGTAGAGGCAAAGACCAATGAGACAAAGACTGTTTGTTCTTTTTTTTTAAGCACCGATAAATCAAACAAAATGAGCCCCAGCAGTTTAAGCACTCGGTAAGTACAGTATGATGTATTACTGAGACAGTTGGTGTTCATTATCAACAGATGGCAGCATCACTTCAGTGACAGAAATGATCTGACTGATGCGACAAAGTCTTTGCTCTAAACTGTAAAATTCAGCGAGATGTAAACTCTCTTTTGGAGCAATAATTCAGACAGCAGTTGTTCACTTTTGAACAACAATTTATCATCCTCAAATTAATCTTACGGATTTACTTTATTTTACCAGACTTTTAAAAAATGATGCCCATCATAGCTGTCCTTTTAAGCTATTCTTCTGTAAATTTTTAAGTTATTAATTAAACCACATATGTTCTTTAAGCTGAACTGACCATTTAGAATATACTTCTTTGTGAGAACACACTAGTTTTTAACAACGGAAATATTTTTCAAAGCACTAGGGCATCGAGGTACTTTTTTTTTCAAGACATCACAGCTCTATGTCAGTCTGATAAAATGCTGTTAAATCAGATAATAACTTACTGTTTCAAATGAGATCAAAGAAGGCTAAAGTCTAAAGAAGTAAAACAAATTCAATTAGAGTTCGCCTTATGTTGTTTGAACCATTTTCAGTTTTCATGCAGATGTGGAAAATTCATAAAAGGTGTAACAGCGATTTAACCATTTCTAAGCAAAGGCTTGGTGCTGTTAGGCAAAGCACAACTTTATTGAGAGTTCTTAAAACCCTTTGCAGTCACTCACTGTGCTTTAAAACATTCATATAAGACACATGTTTAATGTCTAATCATGTTTATTTAAAACATGAAACTTAGTGTAAATTTATCCCCCAAAATGTGTGCTTTTAATTTATTTTAATTTACTCATTTACTCAGCTCATTGATCAACACAAAAATGAACCAGATCAGTAGTTTTTTTTCTCATTTCTTTGCCCCTGCAAAGCTCTTTAAAATTCCTGTAACCCCATAATTAGCATAACATGACATTTTTAATGGTATGTTAAAGCGATTTAGCTGCTGACACCCCCGGCAGGATCCTATCCCAGCTACCACAGGGTGAAACAACCTGGACAGGTCACCAGGCTGACGCAGGGCCATCACAGAGAGACAGACAACCATCATTCACACTCACATTTATACCTATGGGCAAAACCACCAGTTAACCTATCCCCACTAACTGCATGTCTTTGGACTGTGGGAGGAACCCGGAGTAACCAGAGAGAATCTGCAGAGAACCCATGCAAACGGAGGGAGAACATCTACACAGAAAGGCCCTGGATTTAAACTTAGGAGCATTGTCCTGTGAGGCAACAGTGCTAACCACCGCACCACCATGCTGCCCTAAAATATAAGATGTACAACATAATACACTATACACACATGCCCATAATATTAAGCATTTGTGGTTTCTCAAGAAAAACATTCACTTTTTCACTTCCTCATGATGCTTTCAAATGGACCAATAGATATATGTTTAAATCTAGGTTCTGTAATTTATTCCATGTCCAAGGTGCATAGTAAGAAAACATTGTTTTTCTCATCTGTCTTTTAAGCCAGAGTTTCTTTGGTTTATGGATTATGTATTTAAAGGATGTATCAGAAAGATAAGAAATGCAGTAATAGAAGTGTCAGTGTCAGTGTATGTAAATACTAAAATAGTAATGAAAACAACCTGTGACAAGAATCCCGCTTAAACATCCATAAATGCACTTTCACTGTAAACTATGATGGCTACAATAAATAAACGCGTTTGCATCAGTGAAAGGTTCAATATGGTAAGTTATTTAATTAAAGTATTTGATACACCTTTAGACATATTATAGAAGTTAGTACTAGGAGAGTATTAGAAGTACATGAACTGTATTTTTCCCTTTATGTATGAGACACAAGTCATTGTTTCCTCATCGGCTCCAACAAAGAAAAACACACGTGAAAGTTGTCGGGTGTGTTGTGTGCCAGAGGGACAAGTTTACTCCTTGTAGACCTTGTGTGTCTGATGTCCCATTAAACCTCAAGTGAATTTAAGGCAAAGGTGTTAATAAACAAACTTTAACAAAAACACATGATGCAACCAAATGTCACATGAATGCACAGTGCCTGAATTAAGGAGTCAAATAAGTGATTAAACAGGAACTAATGTCATACATAATATGATAGACATAAAAAATATAGAATTACTTAAGTAGAAATGAGTAAAAACAAAATTTAGGCGATTATAGAGAATTAATTGCATTATTACACTTCAAGTGATCAGGACCAGTGCATGACAAGCTGTGAGCTAAAACTGAGACTGAAGTTTCTAGGACTAAAATTGATGGCATTTTCCACAGGAATAGAGAGTTTTGTTATATTTTACAATCAGCGTTTCCCATTAGCTCAATGCCTTACCTAACAGAAAAATTATACATAATTATAATGGCAACCAAGAGAAGCTGCATCATAGAAAGAGCCAGCGATCAAGTGATTACAGGGGGGTCATAATACTGATGCTTTAATGCAAATGACAATAGCACCAATACATTCTGATACTATAATAGCATATTTCACTCCACAGACTAATAATGGCTTTGTATCATTCATTTATCCCAGTCAGTTATGACAGTGTCACAGTGTGCCAGTATACAGAAGACCAAAAATCAAATCCAGCTATCTTTACTCTTAGTTTTGTGGTTTTATTAATGAATAGTTTATGTGTAAAATGTCTATTTGAACAGTTACTGAGGCCTACAACCACATACAGACATACAACCACAGGGCTGAAGTAAACTGAACTTTTCCTAACAAAACTAATACAGTCCGTTTAAGTTTCCATAAAGCTCATGTTGCACGGTTCCCTGCCTAAATAAAGAGACAAAGAAACAAAAGTTGAGGCTTCTGCAGTCTATCTTAATAATAATAATACCATCCAGGTAGAGACATGAGAATTTCATATCTTCAGTACATAATATTGTTAAATGAATCCAATTGAGATGAGGCTCCAAAACAGTATCGAATGGCACTCATCTTCAAGCCCTCGGGCAGTACTGCATTAAACACAGATGTGTTTCTATAGAAAAACCTTGTAAAACTTTACAATGTAAAGAAAAAAAAGATATAAACAAGATCCAGAAACACTACAGCATGTCTCAGTGAAAAAAGAGTCCTAGTGCTAATCTGGCTTGTCTGCAGTCCAGATCAGGCAGCCACTGAAAATACTGAGTGAATTATAAAGCAAAAAATACAAAAAAGGCCATCATCTCTCATGGACCTTAAAACAATACAAATTAAAAATGTGAGAGCATCGTTGTTTTGGGTCTGCTCCAGATATGAAGTGGTGCAGACAGGATTCCAAGACTTTGTGGAAAGCCTGGCAACCCAGTCTGTGCTCCCATAACTGTTCAGTGTAGCTAAGGTCGGGTGCTGCAAGGAAAAGCCCACGAAAGTCAGCATTTAGACATCTTTGCTCTTCATGTAGTTCTTGTGTAACTTTGAGGTTTGTTCGCGCTCATTTGCTGTTGCTGCGTGATTCTGTTTCTGCAAAGTTTCCAATTCAAGAAGGAGAGCTCCTTCTTATTTAGCTGATTGGTATCAAAACAGCCGCAGACCTTAAAATTCACACCTCCAAGTTTAACTGCTCCATTATTAACCTCTACCCTTCATCATCTTCCATAACACTGATCTAATGCCACGAACCTTAAACTTGGATTCATCTCCACCACTTTTTCCCATAATGAACTGTTGAAAGTATTTGACCTACCGGCATCCTCTGAAAAGTTTGCTGCAGACAAAATTTCATATAGTGATCTTCTGACACGCTAAGAAATATCTTCTTTCCCAATAATAAATAAACAGCAAATTTACAAGGCTCTAATGACTAGATCAAAGACATTTCACTTTAATCTAAAAACCACTTTAGTGGAAGAAATTCAACTCAAGGAAATATAACCTGTCGTACAAACACGTAACCAAGGTCAGTGTTGCCAACATGCTCACACTGCTAACCTAGAAATAGACACTTGAATCAGTAAATGATTTGAGTGACTTGGGGAAAAAAACCTATGAAATTCATGGAGGGATGAATCTAGTTGTTTGATTATTAGATTTATTATTATTTCTAGTTATTCCCCTGAAACACTGATTCCTCACATGGGATATATATCATAAAAATGTTTTAAATGTATTAAATAATGTTGCCTTTATTGTGTTAAGCTGTAAATAATAACCCAATGTCTGCACACGAGGATGTCCTTTTGTAGTATGGAAAAATTAAGTAACAAAGTAATGATTTTCTATTTAAAGATGATGCTTGCTTTTTGATTAATCTGAAATACTTGGAAAAAATGTCAAATGCATCTTAAACAGGAGCTCAAGTCTCACAATGTCAAACACTGTCAAAACAGACACATCTGTCAGCAGTGAAGGATGTGACTGCTGACTTATGAATGCTTTGGCTTTACACTTTAATCTGCTTTGAAACTACTTCACAGAACTTAGAAACTTGAATCTTGCATCATACAAATGGGTGATGAAAGGGGGGAGAGAGAAGAAAGGAGCAAGGTGGAAAAAACAAGAGAGGAGTATAGATGAGGAGGAAGAAAAGAGAGGGGGGAGAGAACAGTAGGAGAGAATCGGGGGGGGGGGGGGGGACAAGGGACTACTTAGCAGGCAGTGATGAAAAGGTTGACTCTGGAGTTGGAAGGGGGGAGTGTCATCAGAGATAAATAAGCTGTACAATGTCTCACAGGGTCAGCAGGTCCTCCTTTCTTTATACTGGATGATGGACAGGCAGGACAGAATTGAACTCTGCTACCCTGAGCTTGCGAATCTGTCTTGCAGGGGTTTAACACGTCCTCAGCCTGAGGCTTTCCTCCTCTATACACTGTTCTTGTCTATCTCTGTGCTAACTGTAGCTCTGAATGTGCTGGTTATCATATCCATCTCTCATTTCAGGCAGCTCCACATGCCCACCAATGTCCTCCTGCTCTCTCTGGCCATCTCAGACCTCTTGGTCGGGCTGCTTGTGATGCCGGTGGAAGCAATGCGGTTTATAGAAACCTGCTGGATGCTGGGAGATCTCATGTGTGCTTTTACTTACATTATCGGTTTCACTCTCACCTCAGCCTCTGTGGGCAACATGGTGCTCATATCAATTGATCGCTACGTAGCTATTTGTTATCCTCTGCAGTACCCCACTAAAATCACTCACAGCAGAGCGGAGCTGTCTGTGACTCTGTGCTGGGCCTGTTCGCTCCTCTACAACGGGATGATCTTAAAGGAGCATCTCAGGCAGCCAGACAGGCATAACACCTGTCACGGTCAGTGTTTGGTGGTGATTAACTATGTCTCTGGAGCCATCGACCTTGTCTTTACTTTCATCGGCCCTTGCTCAGTCATTATCATTCTGTACATGAGAGTATTTGTTGTAGCGCTGTCTCAGGCTCATGCCATGCGGTCTCATATTACAGCTGCTGCAGCTGGTACAGTAAAAATCACCGCAAAGAAATCAGAGAAAAAGGCAGCCAGGACTCTTGGCGTTGTGATATTTGTGTTTTTGATGAGTTTCTGTCCGTATTACTATCCCTCTCTTGCAGGGCAGGACATTTCAAACAGTGCTTCATCTTGGGCTATTGTTTCCTGGATGCTGTACTTCAATTCTTGTCTGAATCCACTGATATATGCTTTTTTCTACCCGTGGTTTAGAAAAGCTATCAGGTTCATTGTCTCCCTGAAGATACTAGAGAAGGGCTCCTCTCAGGCAAATATACTTTAAAATAGCAAATTTATCCTGAACCAAATCAGTCTGTATGAGAGAATGAAACTGCTGATTATTATATGTGGCAGTAGCATGATGTTTTTTAATTATAGACTTATTCAATGAATCAAAGAACATCTGTCACAAAGTCTTATTTCATATGACCCACTGTCTCTAACAAGTATTGTATCCTGTCAGAACTGGAACATATAAGTCATGTATCAATGCATAATGGCAAAAAAGATTTACCCTCCTTACCGCATGAAATCAACAATAATAATTATAATGATTCAGAGAATCTTTCAGGCTTTTTACTACAGGACTTGTATTTATTCTGTTTAGATTTTTAAGTACTGTGCTCCTTATTACATTATTTTTATTCATTGAGCTTCCCTTTTTAACTTTCAAATTTCTGCTTCATTTCTTTGTGTATTTTTTATATTTCTTGCCATATTGTTCACTGCTCCAAAATTTAAAGGAGCACTTAAAAAACACACAAGATCGTGATGAAACATTTAAATTAAAAATCATTACTGAAATGTATTATGTAATTTGTTGGGGACAAGATAAAGTATCAATGGTTATTGTTGTTTCTTAAATCTTTCAGTTTAACAGTTTGTATGCTACAGACTTAAAAAGGGGGTTTAGGAAAGTTGATTAAGGTTTGAAAGAAAGACATCGCCTTAATTTCCTCTCAACCACTGAGCAGCCACTGATCAGTGAAAACTTTCTTTCTTATTGTGAACACAGTGAGACACATTTTAAGATGGATTTATGTCATTATCTTCAGCAAATCAGATACTCGTGTAGGTTGTACAGCAAAACTAATTTTCAAATCTCCATCACATGTTAGTTAAAATGGGCTATTACTGTAAAATCTTTTATGTCTTAGAATGACATTATTCTCTTAACTTATCTTCTAGTGGAACAGAAAATGTGAATATATATCTAGACAGAAAAAAAATGTTCACAATGAGAAACTTGTTTTGTTTGAGGGGCGGGGGTAGATATTTGTAAAATGCAATACAAATACTACAGTATTGAAACAATCTTTTATTTTGTATGTATAAAAGCAAAAACAATAAAGACATTTATATTATATTAATAAACCATTAAGAAAGACTATTGATGAAGCCTTCATCTCCTGGATTGTGAATGAGGACGTTTCACTTCTGTAATAAAAAGAACAAAGAACATGAGTTTGTTATGTTGTTCTATTCACCTTCCATTTGAATATATGTTTAAATGAATTATAAAATGGCAATCACACATCTTTTCTGCACTCTGTGGTGGGGCGTGGTCTGCGGTGCCGTGCAGGGAGGGCGGACGCACCTGCACGGCATCCTTAATCATGCCCGTCTAGTTAAAAACATGGGGACTCAGGGATTTGGGGGTGTTGTGGTGAGATGTAAATAAAGATGGCTCCGAATGATACTCCGTGGTCCCGCCGTGCCTTATTCACGCCACACACTCATTTCTATTTTTATCATTCACAGTTCCAGTTGAAGCCGATCAAATGTGCACCAAAGTTTGGGAGTCTCTAACTACTGGAGGTCTAATGTGTCCAGAAACAGCATTTGAGAATAAACAACATATACCAGGGATTTCATGTGGCCAGAAGTCATCACAAGAAGGACAACGTGGCTCCGATTTGCCTTTGAAGTATCTGGCCACACATGGGTTGTGTATTTTTATGCCACATGTAGGATTCTCACAGATTTGGCACTGAAAAAACAAGAGAGACAAAAAAATTATAATTCAGATCAAATACTGTAAGCAAACAAATAATGCTGGTGACGCATTACAGTAAATGGTCATTTTTTGGATACATTTAACACATATCAGGTTGGACTATCCTTTATCTTAAATGTTTCTCATTTAAAAACATTCCTCAAAGATTTTGGTCCATACTGGCCCCAGATGATTCACTTATGTGGGCTGCATCTTCATTATGCTAGTCTCTATTCTACTGGTTCTGGTGTGGTAGAGGCCACTTAAATACTGTGAACTCATTAGCACAGTAAAGAAACTGGTCTTATGCTCTTTGTGGTGTGTTATTCAGTCAAAAATGCCCATTAGCCGATTAAAACACTTGCCATTAAAGGAGGAATACAGGAATACAACATGAGTCAACAGGCTGTGGTGTTTAAGTGGTGCTCAGATTACACTAAGAGGCCTAAAGTGTACTCCATTACATCAGTCATGTGCCTACAACCAACAAGGCAGGCTGGAGCCATGCTTTTATGCTTTTAATCTCAAATTATGTTCCTATCATCTGAAACTCATCAGACCGGACAATGTTTTTCCAATCTTACATGGTTCTGGAGTACACTGGTTTTCTGCTGCTGTGGCCAACCTATCCTACATGTTGTGCAGTCAGAGATGCTCATATCTATAACGTGGTTATAATTACTGGGTGATTGTATTACTGTTTCTATCAGCTAGAACCATTCTGACATTATTCTTTGAGCTCTGGCATCAACAAGACAACGTCAATTAGTTAGCACTCACACGATGGCTTTCTTCTTTCCCTGAGTATTCTCTATAAACTCTAAAAAATGTTTTATGTGAAAACCATTTCTGAAATATTCAAATAAACAATGCCACATTTAAAGAGACCTCAGTCCCCGTCCTTCTCCAGCTGACACTTGGGATTTCAGCACGTTTATATGAGTTTCTGCAATTTGGATGGCTGATTAGATATGCTTTATCAAGCAGTTGTGTCCAATACGGTAGGCGGTCAACATTACAGATGATATTTACTTCAATTCTCTCTCAAGATCAATTTTCTCAACAGCAAATGAATAAATTATAAACAATAATTTGTAGTAATTGTAGTATAAATTATAAATTGTATATGCATGCTAGTCATCTTCATTGTTCGTTTTAAAAATAAAAATTTATATTTTTAAAGTTGAGGTAATATAACCACACCAACCTAATGTTTACAGTTTATAGTGATCATCAGTGCCTAAATTCAAGCGGGTACGAGGGTGATATTACTAAGTGTAAAAAGGGAAACATTTACCTGGAAAGCGATGTTACGACAGATGTGGCACACTTTGACATGGTCTTGATACATTGTGCGAATATAAGGCTCCATCTCTATGATACACCGGGTGGACAAGGTGTATTCGCCCCGTTTCTAGGGTAACAAATAGCACGCAAGTTAAAATGATACTAGCATACTGAAACACATACCCAAAATGTTATTATTATATTTTTGTTATCATTGAAACAAAGAAATCTTGTTTTGTAAGCTGTAAATGAGAAGGATTGTCTAAATAAACGTTATTTTATTTGTATAATAAAGCCTATAATAATAAACCATAATTAATGACATTTTATGCCTTATTAATAAAGGAAGCAGTATGGGAATGATAAACATAAATGGAGTAATTATATTTGACCTTAATAAGCTGTATGACCTCCTCCTGCTGCATTCCCATTTTAAATATGGTTAATAGGAAGGCAAGTACTTGAAGAACTGAAATCATTTTAATAATCCGTTCACAAAAAAGAGGAAGTAGTTTGTGGGAAATAAATAATCAGAATTGTGAAATCCTACTAGAGACGGTGTATTTTACCTCACTGAGCCATTTGTCGTGCACTAATCGGCTCAACAGGTGCTCTGTTTCGCTCTTCTTCATCTTTCTGGTGGTCATGGAGTCTGTGCTGTTCAGAATATCAGTAGAGGAAGCCTTGCCATCCTCAGAGCACACGATGAGGTCCAACTGAATGAGCACAATTCAAGTTGATCATAACATTAGTTTTACTACAAGCCACATTCACCCATTCACACACATTCATACCATTTCTTCTGTGTCTTTAACATGATATGTTTAGGAATTCCTGATGTAGCAAATATGATACAAAACTTCTTTAAACTTCTTTCTCAACACTCCATTTTCCAAAATTTTGAATTTTCATGGTTTGGGCTTTACAGGGTTAACGACTGCCAATTTAACACACACCAGAATTTGGGGTTCAATACTCTTGTCCAAGGAAACTAACATATGGACAGGAATCACAACCCCAGTCTTCTAAATGGTTGATGTTCTACCTCAAGAGCCACAGTCACACAAATCTGTGTGCAGTAATCTATTCATGACTTCCTACATGATCTTTTGAACAAAAAAATAATGTTGACCACTGTTTATGGATAATGTCACTGATTAGACTGTTACACTGAACTGCAACCTACAAGTTATTAGAGGTGGGAATCACCACACATCCCACGATACGATATTATCACAATACTTAATGCACGATTCGATATTATTGCAATTTTTTTTAAATATTTTGCGATATTCAGATTCTGTACATAAAGGTAAACTTTATCAATATTCATTTTATCTAATATCAAAGTCTCACACTCAGTCAGTTTTATTGTTGACAAACTGAACGATTTGTATTACAGTCTAGTCCAACTTAACTGAATGCAACCTTCTGGTACAATTATAGCTATTCTGAACTATGCAATTTATGAAAACTATGCAGCCCCTTCAGCAACTGAAGAATTTGAAAGTAAATTAAAACAAAATATAATTTTACATTAAATAAAAAAGTTTTAAACTTAATTAAAATAAAACATGTCTTAAATTAAAATAAGTAAACTGTCATGTTTATTGCTGCCAAAAAAAAGTTTAACACATTTGGACAGTGAAGGAATGTCAGGATTCTTGCTCAGAAAAAGGATCAACATGCTCTGAAGTCAGAGCATGTTCCAGTCCACAAAAACTTTTTTTGTAACAAAATATCGATTTCTGCTGTCCCTGTATCGATACATTATTAGCAAACAAAATATCACGATACTACACATATCGATTTTTTCCCCCACCCCTACAAGTTATGTTGTTTCAGGGTTTTACATCAATATACCACCAGAGACTTAAAACCCCACCCCAACAAATACCAAAATTTATAGTGGAGGCATCTATAACATGTTGTTTTGCTGTGAATTTAACTCACTGTTTTCCTGAAGAGCTCAAGTTCATTGTCGGCATAATCTGACGACATCCTGGTGATGTCAGTTTCAGCCATGTTCACCTGGATGGGATTAAAGTTAAACTTTAATTAATAATGTATTTCCTTTAATATGATCCTTAAACATGTAAAGTCTTTGCAGCTTGGACACATACTAAACAACAGCCTGACAAGGCAGACCCAATACAAGCATTAAATCACTAACCAAGGCGTAGTACTGCAGACCGTTATTTTCAGACATCCCTTTCCTAATCTGCATGAACATTGGCTGCAGTCTTGAGTTGATAGTATCAATAAAATCTTCCAGCTTGTCGGGTGCATACTGTGCTGCAGAAAAAAAACAAGAACAACAATGTTTGTTAGTCTCCTACAAAAACAAAACAAAACAAGACACATTGTGGTTCTGGTGTCATAATGTGCACATTAAAGGTTGGTGATATAATCTCAAAATTGTATCACAGTATTTAAAGGCAAGTTGTGACAATATTTCTGATGATATAATGGACAATGGACAATATGAAATGGCACAGCCCTAGTGCATATACACAAAAATATTTTATAATGTCTATATGTTTGGGGAGGGTTGGGCTGAAGGATTTTAATTGGAACATATATACCATCATCTTATTGTACTTCTATCCCAAAATTTGTATTTTACAACTTATTTAATAATTTATATATCTGCACAGGGTCTGCAGACAGAAATTAGTTAGTAGCTAATTTTGGTACAAGGCGTCTTGTAACACTGCCTTCAAGTGTAATGAGGTTGCTTTTTTGTGTAACAGTAAATCAATAGTAACAGTCTCTTAGTGTAAGAAAATAAGAAATTATTTATTAATAATTAATAAGGGGGTGATACTACTTTTTGTTGCCCTACTTTACACTAGTCTCCAGATACACTATGAGGTGCATTTTGAATTTTCATTCAATTGTTGTTCACATTAGGGCTGGGCGATATGACCCAAAATTCATATCTCGATATTTTTTAGCTGGATGGCGATATAAGATATATATCTCGATATATTTTTTTAAAGCCATAAAGTAAGAACAAAAAGAGAGTTCTTAGTCAAAGCTGTGTCCCAGATGTCACACAGGCACTTTTATTAACATAGAGCAGATGTACATAAAATTTACTCAAAAATAAATTATGAGCATTTATTAAATAATAATGCTCCATAAATAAAAGAAAACAATGTTGTTTTTGTGCATAACAAAAAGCTCACAATTGTGCAGTCAAAATGTAAACTAAAAGACGCTGAGCACAATAACAAAGACAGATTTCACAGCTGCTCTGTTCCCAACTTGTACTGCGTGACTGACAGCCTGGAGTTTGAAATCCGCTTCGCAACCACGTCTCTTAACAGGTGCCATTTATGGTCCTTATACACAGTAGGGTAATACTACGTTGAAGCACAGTACGTATCACTCCGCGAGGCTCAGCCGTAATGCTCCGACAATCCATCAAGCGGTGCAGCTCCGTAGCTTACCAAAGTCGTACTAAAACATTTTTTGACAGATTGCTGAGCGCCGTGTTCCACATAAAATCGGTTCGCGGCCATCAAGCACAACCAGAATTCATACATAAGGCGCGCTGTCAACTTTTGAGAAAATGCAAGGATTTTAGTCCGTGCAGCACCTCTGGGCTGCATGGCGTTAGCGTGGTTAGCTCGTTAGCGTGGTTAGCTAGCTAACACGTTGACGCCGTCCAGCCCCACGCACGGGGCGATGCGCAGTAACTCGTTAACGGAGATTTGCCGTGTCCATCTTGTCGCTTCCTGCAGGTGAAGCGATGGGGGAGGAGGGGGAGTTGTGTTCAGTGAAGGAGAGGCGAGGCCGAGTAACGTTGCATAAAGACGAAAGTGGACGAAAGAGAGGCAAATTTGCGGCTCCACAAGTATAATTATAACGTAACAGACTATATCGATATAAAGGATATTGTCACATCTTATATCTCGTATAAAAATATATCGATATTTTTTAAAAACTCGATATATCGCCCAGCTCTAGTTCACATGTATAGGAATTTACTTACTGCGGTGCGTTTCACAGCAGTATTGATAAAGAGCCTTTGCAGCTTGCTCATCGATTACTCCACTGACCATCATGGTCTGAAGAAACCTTCGATGGCTTTCTCCCATCTGTCGTGACATGTCTGTGGGTACAGACAGGTGGTCTTTATATATATAGTTAAATATCTGTAAACCAGACAAAAAAGATGATCATCCCACAACACTTTTGTGCTGGCTAAACGTAAATAATAAACAAATAGATAAATAAGAATGTGATGAAAAAGTGACACTTACTATTTCACTGACACAAAAAGAAGTTATAAAACATCTAAAAGGCACATGTAGACATCTATAAAAACAAACAAACAACAACAACAAAACATAGCAAACTAAATAAGACCAGCGTCCGATCCGACGTTCTGCCAAATTGTTATTCAAACCAAATTCACGGTACTTTCGTATTTCTGTTATAAAGTGTATAAAAAGTGAAATAAGCACTTTCTCTGAGGACTGTTAGCAGATGTTCTTTAAGTTAAAATGCTACAACTATTCCCTCCTGCAAACTCAACAATAGCATCATTTCTGAAACAGTTTCCTTGTCTTTGCCGAACGGCTAACTTACGCTAAAACTACTGATGCTAGCTTTTAGCATCAACTATATAAATATTGTAACTATGACTGAATCTTTTTAGAAAGGTTACGCTAGGTAACGTTACAGCCAGACATTTTGCCAACTTTAACTTAACTATCTGCTATCTTTTGTCAATCAACGGTTATTGCCAATGGACCCGGTTATTTGCTTGTCCAGTTCTGCAGTTGCTCTAATGTTTAAAAACAAAAAATGTAATTCTTTCCAGGTTCATTTAAACATGTTTACCTACTCACCCCCTACCGCTCGCGCCTTCCGTCTTTTCCTCCGGGTTCTCTTCGTCTTTGTAGGTTTTTGTGGTGAATCACTGCCACCTGCTGCTGTGGAGGAACTACTGCGGGACGCCATCCCTGCCACCTCTGTTCATTCAAGCCTGCAGACCTGTTTTTTAGAGCTGTCACAATATCAGTGACCAAATTAACATTACTAAAATTATTCCCTTTACTTTTACAATAGCAATACATAACATGTTAAATGTTAAAAACCTCTAAGTTTCAAATATTATAAAAGTGGCAGCTCCACATAAAATTCTTAATGAATAGATTTAGTATATGGTACATACACATAAGAAAAGCCAGATACACAAAATAATTAATACAGAGACAAACCACATTCATTGAAAAGCAGGAGCTACTGCTAAATAAAGTAACAGCTAAATAAAAAGCAGACTATTAGTGTTTTAGCTCAGACTTACCTCCTCTGACTGGCACCTCTTTCTTAGTCTCTCCCTTTTCTTTCATTCATTTTTTTAATCTAATCGACGTGTTTTAACGTTACCAGGTTGCCATGTCGACAGAGAAATTGCATCTTTGACGTATGCACTTGGGTGCCATGGAAACTGCAGAGAGAACAGAGTCTGTGGTGGTAATCTGTTTACTGATGAAGATGATATCCACAGCAGGCAAAAGCAGGTTACCCTGAATCCTTCTTTAGTCACACCACCATAGGCTTAGGCTGCTGAGGGCTTCCTACAGAGCACTGAGTGTTTCTTCTTCACTCACCCTTCACTCTCTGAGCTTACACACCACTCTGGATTTAATCATTATTTATTATTACTTGGCTCTCTTCCAGAGTGTGTTTTTTTGTCCCGTCTTCCTCCCATCACCCGCAACTCGTCACGACAGATAGCTGCCTCTTCCTGAGCCTGGTTCTGCCAAAGGTGTCTTCCTGTTCATAACAAGTTTTTCCTTCCCAGTATTGCCAAGAGGCTGTTCACTTAGTGATAATTTGATTGTTGGGGATTTCTCTGTATGTTCATTGAACAAATTCCACATCATGGTCAGGCACCTTATTGACATCATGCAGCCCAAGGATACCCTGAGAACCTCTGGCTTTCAGGCAATGCTGGCATGTTAAAAAGAATGTGATCACAGAATTTATTCTAAATGCTTTATTACTCTAACAAATTAAATAAGAACATATAATACAAGGTGTCTCGAGTGTTTGATTACAATATAGCCTATTATTAACATTATTTAAATACAGTATCCAATGTCATTGAGTTTTACTGCAGCATTTAAACTAATATTCCTCAACATTATCCCACATCTTCTGAGGCTTTTCAGCAGAAATTTCAAGTTTGAGGTTTCAGGTGTCAGAAAACAGTTTCTCAGGCGATCATAACTGTGCATATAAGGAAAAAGTGGTGGTCAGTATGTTTACATCAAGAATTATTTTTTTTAAATCAATGTAAAAAGCAAAAGAGGGACTGAAGTATTCAGATTTGAGTTAATGTAGTTTAACCCGCCCTCTGAGCGGAAAAATATTTGCTTTCAGTGCTAAAAACAAGAACCACAAATGCTAATCGTGTTAGCATTGGTTTCAACACGTGACCCTCAATAAGCAGAATTACAATACAGGAACTAACAACTGAAACAGCTCTTACAGTATGTTATGTGGTCTGCTTGGTTCACGTTAACTTTGAATTGGAAACAAATGTATTACAACTTACAGTACATAAATTGAGGGATTATCAGAGTACTGATAGAAAATCTGAAACCTTAACTATGAATGTTTATGTAATGATATTCAGGCTGTGTTTAGGATTTCCTCAAACTGACAGCTTGATTAACAATCAACCACTTTCCACTTTGAAAACACAGTTTACATTTTAACAGCCCAATTAAATGTCTCCTGACCGAACTGTTGAGTCCTTGCTTCTTTTCTTTGTTTTACTCACTGACAGTCATGGCTGTCTTGGACAAATTATCGCTGAAAGTGCATTGGCTGCACAACATCTCCGTAAAGTGTAATGGGATGATTAAGCAAGGACTGATCTCAGAGATGTATGGTACAGACACCAATATTTCAGAATAACTTTTTAAGTGATACTAACTAGCCCACAACAAAGAAAATGGAAGATTAGGGGCACTGTACTACACAACTTGTACTTTCTTCCAAATTTCTTCACATCTCCAACCTTCCTGATTAAGAACAGGCAAGATTTTATGAGCAACGTGACATAAATCTAAAGAGAAAACAAAGCTTGTTGTAATCACTGCCATGTCAAAACTGGAAAAAAAAGTGCAATAAAATTATCCACAATGTGATGAATCCATAGTAATGTGTCTGGAGCATCTAGGCATGTGCCACTCATCCTCCAAGGTTTGGCCTCCTGTGGTGACTTAACGTTACTCTCACAAGATCCAACTTTAACTGCTTTTTTGTGTTTTGCTTTGTTTTGTTGTGTTGTTTTTTAAGCTTGGATCAGGACACCATAGGCTTCTTGTTTTAGCCCAGCATTGCAATCAAAATCTTCATGTTTCTCCAAACTGATGAGTGCCCAGTGTGCTTTTCGGCCCCTGTAATACCTTTTTCCTTTTACTTGGCAGCAGTTGGCTGAGAAACACTGAATCTGAGGACCAAAGAAATGGTGAGAGAAGCAGAATGAATAAATGAGAATAAAAAATACAATTTCCTTTTTTTTCCTTTCCAAAAAAAAGAGGAAAGGTTATTACAGTCATTGTAAAAGCAGACATGTGACTGCAATGCGACTAAGTAATGTGTGTTGTGCTGTGATTCTTCTACCTTGTGATCTAGTGACTGGTAGGAAACGGGCCATGTGTGTTGATGGACTGTTGCAGCTTCTCTTCTTTGGCTCTTCTGCTGTGGCAAAGCTGGAAAACAAAACCAAAGTCATCTGAAGTTTCCCCTTAAAATGTTAAATGCAGTACTTCCTATAACATTCACACCTAACAATAATTTACAATAAATTACAATAGAGCCAAATGCAGTAAATATGGCACAAATTAAAACTATAATTTTTTAAAAAGTGTCAGGAGGTTCAATAAAACCTCTATTTTTAAACAATTAAAAATCTCTGTCAATTATTTCATGGTTCAGTTTTTAAAAGGTTAAAAAAAGCCAACACGTAACACTAGAACAGCCACGCGGCATCATTTTTACCCACTGATGCAACAGTATCAACAAAAGCAAAGATTTCACTTCTTGAATAAGTTTTTTTAATTACTTTCTCCAATGATAACAAATAAAAGAAGCTACTTTCAGCTTTCCCTTGCCACAAGGGGTCAACACAGCGGGTAGGCTTTGCATGATAGATTGGTCATTATCATGACCGTCATCAGCCTCTCTCCAGTTCCTTACAAGTTTAACACCCTGTTTGCATCCCATTCAAAACTCAAAAAAATGATTTTTTATCCAACTTTTTTATCCTCTTTTTATGTATCGTTCAATCAAACCCAGCTAACTCTGACTCATATAACAAAACATGAATGAAACATGAATTAAAAAACAGCATAAAAATGACTCCTGGCCAATTCTAGGTATAAATGTTTTTTTGTCGTTCTTGCTGTTGTTAGCATCTCACTGTTCTTTTTTCCATGAAGCTGTTCAGGAATTCGTCAATGTCAATGCGTCCTTCCAGGAAGTTTTCAGCCGTCTCCTCTGACTCCTCCTCTGCCTGGTGAGCTGCGACTTTTAACCGAGCCTGTAGAGTGCTTAGACTGCAACTCTGGTAGGGAGTAAAATAAAAAAACAAAGACAAAACATAAATGAAATACAAAATGATCAAAGAGCGTTTACAGGCAAACATGTCTGGGTTGATATCTATAAGCTCTTCTTTAGAGTATTGCTCAATCTAATGAGTACTGTTAAACAAATCCTTTTTTCTGACAGTGAAGGGACCTTGTATTGGCCAAGTCAAGTAAAAAGACAATGTAAAATCTTCAGGATAACCTGCTGAAAGATTAAAGTAACTGTATGTATATATTTGAGCCTTTAATGTATACTTTTGACCTTGTGTGGATTAAAGAAAATTCAAAAGAAATTCAAACTTATGCACCCAATACTTGCTATTTAAAGTGAATAAAGATATATGCTGTGCAATCATTAAACCCTGGAAAAGTCAATTAAAAGCCAAAAAAATCACCACAACGTTCACGTCATTGATGAGTGTATATAAACCTCTGACCACAACTGTAGCAGACCGACATGTAGTCACCAATTAAGTCTGTATCTTATATCTTACTTTTTCTTTTTGTGCTTTGTTTTCTGGAAACTAAGCAGTCAATCAAGCTTAGCTTAACCCTCCTGTTAAGTTGGTTTCCAGGAACACCAATTATGCTCCTGGGTTAATTTGACCCGGGGCAAATTTACTCATCAAAAAGTGTCAGAAACACTAGCATTGATTATTTTACAATTTTCTTTTATAATTTTGATTTTTTTTTTGTTTTCTGTAGTGATGCAGATGACATGTGACATCTCTTCTGTTCTGGGTCAATCTGACCCGTAACATAACAGGAGGGTTAAGTAACAAAGAGTACTACAATTACACAGTTAAACAATTCACAAGTTACACAGTATATTAAACAACCCAAGCTCAGTTTTAATCAACAAAATGATAAATCAGGATTGGAATAAACATATGAAAATGTTAAAACTCTCATTTCAAGACATGTATTTGCACTAAACATGTATTACATGTAAAACCAGAGTGTGCTGGTGTGGCCATTTACCTCATTGAGTTCGTGCTGTCTCTGCATCTTTGTTTCAAAAGCTGACTTCATCTGAGTCAGCTGTTCATACTGTTAGCACAAGAGACAAAAACACATAATGAGCAGCAGGACAATGGCATGAACGAATATGTGAGCTATGTGTGTATGACACAGAGAGGAGACCGTGCCTTTGCAGTTACTGCGCCTAAACTCTGAAACCGTCTGCCTTTTCAAATTCTGACCTCTCTAACATTTTGAAAACCTGTCTGAACACACCTCTTTAATCCCTAGCTTTTTACGGTGACTGAGTTGTTTTGCTTTTGTGGCTTATCTTCTATTTTTCTATATTGATGTATATATTTATTACTTTTCTATTTTTCAGTTAGTACAGCACTTTGGTCAAACTGCATTTTTTAAAATGTGCTTATAAATACACTGACTTGACTTGATTATGAAACAAAGAGGAATTACATATGAACTGACCTTGTAGAGCATCTCTTGTCTTTTTCCTTCCAGATGTGGCTCCATTTGAAGATTTTTCTCTGCAAAAACACATTGACACCAACTTAAATTAGAGTTTCACTTTCCTATGACTCGCAAGACCATCTATGAGAACAGGGGGGGAACTTACTGGCCATGTCCAGTATACTGTTGACCAACTCTTCTTTATCAGATGTGACCTGTTTCAATTGTGGCAAACTCACAAAAAACTTGAGCAACACATCTTCATTTTCAGACATATCTGACAACTGTGTCAGGCTGGGGGTGGATAAAGAAAAAAGTGGATAAATGGGCAGATATGTGAGAGTAATTATTTGATGTGTGTACCCACTTACAAAAAACATGAAAAGCCTGTAACTTTTATTGTAGGTTCATTTTAATGGATAGAGACAGAATATTAACCAAAAACCTCAATGGAGTGAAGTCATTGTGTACGCTTAGAAGAAAAAAACAACGTATAACGTTTTAACTGCTTCTTGACTGTCGGGTTGGTGCACTTTGGGTTATACTCAGCAGATTTCATACTCCAAACATGGCTCGTTGAGCTGAGCCCTAGCATTTTCTGCCAGTTCTGAATCATTTAGATCAGCGGTCCCCAACCCCCGGGCCTCGGACCGGTACCGGTCCGTGAGTTGTTTGGTACCGGGCCGCGAGAGTTGAGGCTCAGGTGTGAAATGTATGGTTTTCAGCGTTATTTTGTTATCGTTTTTATCGTTAACTCTGTTTTCCTGGGTCTTTTCACGTGTGTTATGAATAAATCTTATTTTTTTCGGTACCGGTACTGGTTTTATTTTGTTGTATTTATCCGCGACACCTTAAAGGCCGGTCCGTGAAAATATTGTCGGGCATAAACCGGTCCGTGGTGCAAAAAAGGTTGGGGACCGCTGATTTAGATGTTCACTAACAAACTTAGGACATGCCTCTACATGTGCTGAAATATTTAAGTCATTTATGGCAAGAGTCTTACATGGTGTTCTGTCTTCAGATCACTAACAAGTTCTTCCTGTGTAGTTTCAGGTTGATCCACCACCTTTCTCATGATCATGCTCCCCCCCTGGAGCAAGATTTTTATAGTTCTAGATTTTCCAAATACTTTTTGGAGATTTTTCTGCATTTTGGGTTGATAATCTGTCTCTCACCATTAAAATGAAAAATTAGACACTATCGCTTTCTTTGTAAGTGAGCAACTTATAAATTCAGCATTATTTATAATTATTTCCATCACTTTACATAAACAGTGGGTAAGATATTGAATACATCAATAATGGTATGAAATAATGTTTGTCACGAACAAACATTTCACACTGTGCAAACATTTTAATTTGAAATCATTAAGGAATACTTTACTTCATGTCACAGAGTTCAGGAAAAGACTCAGGAATCTCAGGCATCTTGTACACGTGTCCATTTAGTCTAGTCTAGAAGAAACAGAAGTTATATATTCACATCACAATCTTCAGTGTATTAATGTCTGAACACTAGAGCTGCGTCGGACTGTCCAATGCTAGTTCGCTGAGTAATTTTGTCTGATGCTATCTGCTTCTTCCTGTAATGTGTAATGTGCATGCACTAGTGGCACTAATATTGGCCAGCATGAGATTAAGTTTTATTTGAGTGACCTAGAAAGTCCGCATTAGTTGTATGGAGTGTTAATGACAGCGCAAGTTGTAGATCTGTTGGCAGGACACCATGGCTTGTTTCCCAAGCTTGGATTTTTTCTTTATTTGCTGATTTGTTTTGTTTTCACTTTTGGTTTAACTCTGGTTAGGTTCATGTGCTGAAAACTACTTGATTAGGTTCAACAAAAAGTTCTGGTTTGGGGTAAAATACATCCTTGAGTTCCACCAATTACCTTTAAATTTGGCCAATTTCCCCATCAGTGACATTTTCTCAACCATTCGTGGGTTGCTTCCAGCCTGGCTAATGTTTACATTTACAAAGCAATCTTTATTAAACAGAATTTGTGCTGGAAGCAGTCCAGAACCTGGGATATAGGTGGAGGAACCTACAAATTTTTGATCAATGCTTTTATCTGGTTGGGGAAGGTGATGCTTTGCTTGCTATATGCTTGACTGTTACCATTCCATTTTAATACACTGTGCATCAATTGCATACCTCTGAATCTCCAATAGGTACAGGCAGTGGCAGGTCAGAAATTATTCCATATGGCGCTGGAGCTCGAGGGGGCCCAAGGGCACTATCGACCCCTGGGTGAGGCATTGGCGCAGGGGCTGGACCAGAAGGTGGTGTCTGACTGGGTCCCATGTGGCGAGAACCAAAGTGAAAAGCCGGATTGGGGTAAGGTGCTATACCTGAAGATTTGTACATACTGCTCCAGTGAAAAAAGGAAAGAATGAAAGGCATAACATCAATGTTTAAATGATGTGGACAAAATATATCGAACTGCTTTTTAGAACCACTTTAAAATAATATTTAAAATAAGACCACACTTGAAAAATATACGAACTTTCTTAGAATGCCATAAGAAAGTACTGAGAAATAAGTGTCTTATATTCTCAATGACAGAAGGAGGAGACTTACTAAGGAAAGCCAGAAGGACCGCTAGACATCAAGGCGGGAGGACTTTTCCAGAACTCGTCAAGCAGACTTTGGATGACCTTTCCCAGGTCTGAGTGCATCCCAAACTAGAACATATATAACAACAACTAAATACAGTAACATGGATAAAATTAAAGCATGAATTAACAGAAGAACCTAAAATAAGTGGATTTACTTCACAATGAACCAATGAAAGAAACAGAAAAAAGCAAACAAGTACATGTTTTTGCAGCTGATGAACACCTGGTTTATGTGCACAGCTGTGCATCGACGACAGCTCCCCACTCTATCTGGATCAATTTAATTATGTATTAAATTATTTTTTAAAATTTGGTTACATTCAAGATGCTTTCTAAAGTATGCTATTTATTTATTTGTGTGTGCAGATGATGTATTATAGCTTTAGAACACTGGATTACGTATACGTATTTCCAAGTAAACTGGATAATAGAATTAGACTATTCTTCTTGGTTGAAGACACAGAGCATTTGATCGGTGGTGAGAAGACCTACTGCTCAGGCTTGGAAACCCCCTGACTTTAAGTTACTTATTTCACTTTCACTTTTAGTCAGATGAGAAATGTAGTTATCTTGGACACTACCATGAGTAATGATCTTTCAACTTGTCCTGCTGCTTTCACAGCAATGCTGTCACTTTGCAGCGTTTTACTTCCCTTTGTTTCTCTCTCTCTTTTTTTCCACACAGATCATTGAAAAACAGAAGCAAAAAAGAAAACCACACACACATTTGTGCAATGACACTTTAAACAAAAAAAGTGTTATCTGTGTCATTTTAAGTATTGATTCAGGATGCCATAATTTATAATTCTTGTTTAAGATCTGAAAAAAAACCTCTTTAATTCTCAAAAGCTACTTACATTAGTGATGAGGGGGCTCTTGATCATAGTGCCATTATTGCTGTCCACTAAATGATGACCAACAGGGGGAAAGACACTAACCACTGGTTTCTCCTGCGGGAACTGAGGAGGCAGCAAACTGAAATGAAGGGTAACAAAAGAGAAGTGTTTAACTTAGTTAACATTAAAGGGTTTAACTATCAACAATTTACAGCCCAGATAATATAATCTAGTTATGATGTAGTATTGCTGGATAATCAATAAACATTACTTGATAATCAATAGGAAACAAGTCAATTATGCAGGAAGCAAATGAGAACTTCACTGATAAACAAAGAAACAGACTTTATAAGAGCAGGATTATTGAAAATGTAGGTATTTATTGTGTCATAAATTTTGTTCTTGGGATTAGTAAAACCTGTGTTTACCTGCTGTTACATGCCAAAGTGGCATCTGTCAAAAAATGTTTATGGCAAATACAGTTCTCAAATACCCAGACCCAAACCAATTATTGGACAGTCCTCCACACCTATAAAGCATATATTATATATATTATATAACCCCATATTTTCTTTATAGGTGACAAAAATAGAAGCAGAAATGGGAGTGAATGTGTGACAAAGGTTTTTCCTAAGAGCTCTCACAAACATTTGACTACCTAATGCGAGAGTTACTAGAGCCTATGGCACATATTTGGGTTCTCAACCGGCTTTACTAGTTTTTCTTGTCTCATCTTCTTTGTGGAAATCTGAAAATTTCTATCTTGTTTCTCGTGTAATGTTAGCCTTCTTTTGTATTAATTTACAGTCAGATTTCAATCAGTGGTGTAAGTACAGACTGACTTTGAGGCACACAAACCATTGTCTGTTGATAATCTGAAATTACTGTATGCAGTGTGACAAAAAGTTTCAGAAAAGAGGCCCATAAAATCCAAAATCCTTTTTGGCCTAACCCATGTTGACCGTCATAATGCTGGGTATGTTTAAGCAGCCTCCAGCATGGCTGCTATTATTCCCATTCTGACCACTCTTTTAAACTGACCCAAATTTCATCTGAAAAAACACGGCTGGTTATAACAGGCTCTGGCTACAATACAGCAGTTTGCAGTCCACAGTCTCCAAGCCTGAAGGCAATGCGGTACATGAGATGCTATTATCATTACCCAATGGTGTGAGACTCCCAGTGCAAAGTTCAATGCAATTACTGAAAATAAAAACCAAGCAGAAATGCAAGAGAATATAATGATAGTAGTGAGAGATCTAAAAAAAAAAAAAAAAAAAGCAGCCAGATGTATATGAGAAAATGACCTTCAATGTGAGCTTAGGTAAGGCTCTTTGTTTTCACAGACATACAATTAGAACTTTTTGACCCCACCTGGTAGGTGTATAAATGTACTCACATGTTAACACTAATGGTTGAATTGTTGACTGTGAATGGTATTCTGTATTCCACATCCTTCTGGATTTCTGCAAGGCTGTAAAACAGGAACAGGGCCAAAAATTTGAAGATTTATCAACATGCAATCAAAAGAAGATGCAAAAGAAGAATTATACACCTACGGTCAAGGTTTATGAAATTCTGCTAGTTTGAAGAGCAAATGATAGATTCAGTATTTATCCTCACCCAACAAATTCTGTCGGTGAGGGATTAAATGGCACAGAAGGTGAACATAGTTTTCATGAATAAGTAAATGCAATCTATTTATGGTACTTAGTAGTTGATCGCTGGGGAAAAGGTAGGAAAAAAAAAAAGAGTTGTTTCACAAAAAAGAGCAATTAATACACTTGACATGTTAGGTTTTAAAATCACACACAAGTGTCTGTCAGTGTCTGATAATAATGAACTTTCCCTTCCACTGCCTCTAATGCTGCTGATACCACTATTTATCTGAATAACTGCAGTTTCACCAGATAAACTGCACCAGTGAAATGATGGAATAATTGTAATGCCACACTGTTTATAAAATCACAACTTGAAAAAATAGGGCAAAGAAGGTTCATGTTGAAGTTGGTCCGGAAGTCAATATAAGGGGTTTAAACAGTCAGCACCCCAAAAAATCAATTACCATGTCAAAGCAGCGTGTAGAAAACCTTAACCTTACACCTAGTAACATCAGTGTCATCATATGAGAAGCATTCAACAGAGCTCCATAGCATCTAAAAGCACATGATCTGCATTTGATATGCTTGGTTCCTTCTCAGAAACTGTGTAATCCCTTTTCTTTGTCACACACGTGGCATAATTCGCATTAGGAGGGAGAAGACTGTGACTCCTCAAGAAATGAACCACAACAGTGGGTTTATGGTGGCTTACGCTGGAAACATTCGTTGATAAACAAAGGCTAATACTTTAATCTCCACTTCTCAGTAACAAGCTCATTTTAAAACTACATGCATGGCAAACACATGACCACAGGACATGTTCAGCCAGGAGCCCTAAAAATAGACCCTGTCATTTAATGCTAACATAGCACGCGCTAATTAGCCATGAGAAAAGGCTAGCAAGATTAGCTTACAAACCAGACTAAGGGGCTTCACAAAAGTGGGTTTACCTAAAATAGTATTACATAATTTGAATATTTAGAGAACAGATGGGATAAATGTGGTCGATAATAAACGAAAAGTTGGTTGCTAGCATGAGGTACTTTTAACTTAACTATGAGAAGTAGCTAGCTCTGAGAAGTAAACAGCAGGTGTGTTGGTAAACTGAGTGAGGGTGTTTTCTATTTAACCCCATTAAAATGTTCAGGAAACATCGTGGTGACCATAAAACAATCTCACGGGTCGGGTTTTGGGGTGACGGATCGTTATTACCTCGGGTGGGCAGCTTTTAGGGACTCGATCTGCCGCTGTCTCTGTTGCTGTAAGCTGTTCAGAGGAGGGAGAGATCCAGAGCCTTTGGAGGTTGGGAAAAACCAGTTCATTCTCTTCTGGAGAAACCACTGACCGGACTTGGCGAATCTAAAGGCCGACTAAAAACGAAGAAGAAATGGAAGAGAAAGTCAGCATGAGCGGTACACGGTGTGGAGATTTGCGGCGCTGACCGCTGTTAGCTGTTTGACTCTCGGTTTCTCGTCCTCACAAGGTGTACTTTCTGTATATGTTACAAAGTCGGATGGCATATCCTCATTTGTTGGTTAAAGTGTCAGTTCCGGTTTATCTCCCAAGAGCTGTGTGTAAATGTCACCCAGTCATTAATATCATGCGAGAGATTAAGGCTAAAGGAAGAAAACAACCTAGCTAATAACAGCTTGATCAACTTATTTACGTGTTACGTCACGCAAACGCCTACGTAGAGCGCAACTTCCTGTTTTCAACCTTTTTTCACAATAAAATATAAGAATAACATATTTTTGGGGATTGGACCTTATAATAAACTATATGAGATTTAAGAATAAAGCAGCAAAACCATGTTAAAAATGCAATTTTTTTAGTAACATAAATGATCATTTTGTGAGTGTTAAAACGTTTTAGGGTGAGCACGGGTCCCTCTTTATGTAGGACTCCACTACATTTTTATCACTTGTCCCACACATTCAGATATTGTTCCAAATTTTTGTTTTTAAAATCCATCCTCTAGGATGCATATTCTTCTAAAGTGTGAAGAAAGTAGCAATTTCACCATTGGTCTTCTCCCTTTTTTGTCAGTTATTTCTGAGTCTAACAAGAAACCTGTAGCTAAAAAGGAAAACAGGTCCAATCTGAAAGAAATAGGCAGCTGCAATGTGAGAATGTAGATAGTCAGAATTTGATGGTAGTCTGTAGGATGACTTAAGAAATCAAGAAGAAGTAGCAAGTGAAGGCAGACACAAGGATTTAATAGTGGAAGCTTAAGAAGGAATAACGTTGCACAGGGAAAAATTGTCACAGGCTCTGGGTGGTAGGGAAGAGTTCCCAGATATCTGGAAGTGGTAGAGCTGAAGTGGTGAAGGAAATTGCCAAAATGGTTTTTGGTATTTTCTCTGGATAGAGAAAAGAAGACAAGGAGGTTTTGCGGTGAATATGGAAATGCAGGAAAGTATTCAAAAGAAGAGGTTAACAAATAAATAGTAAGCTTATCAGGGAGATGAAGAAAGTCAACAGGAGTACCGGGAGGGTTTTGATCCTAGTGATTTGCTAAGTGATGATGATGATAATTTTTAAAGTTGACACAAAGTATATTAAAAAACCAAAACACTCCAAAAAACTCCAAAACTCAAAGAGGTTTTCAAAGGTGGTTGAAAAATGTCCCAATAATTTATCTCACAACTGATCATACTCAGGTGTACAGTTTAGATTTTATTCTTTGCACTGACAATACTTCATCCAGTTCCACTGTATATATATATAGTGACGATAAAGATTATTGTACTTATCAGTCCTAGCATAACTAAGTCAACATAACTTTAACTTAATTCTTGAGTATGCCCATCAACTTTCAGTTTCTTAAAGATAATTTAATACATATTATAATGCAACACAATTACCAACCATTCAAGCAAACATGGCATATATTTTTTTTCTTAAAATATGGGAATCAAATACAGGGCAGAAGGCCAAGGCATGCTGGATCCCCCACCCCAAGATCACGATTCATGGTGAACATGTAACACTTCTTATCACATACTTTTGAAACATTTTTATCTCAAACATTTGCTCAAAAGTTTGGATTTAAACTAAAGTGCATTTAAAGTACGAAATTGTAAAACCAAAGCCAACCTTCTTTAAAACATATTTCCTTCCTTTATGCTCCATAACAAGGCAAAGTGAAATTATTTAAAACAGTTGCTTTATGCCCAGAAGAGACAACCATCTGTGTTTTTAGCCCTTGTGATAAAAACCGGAGCTTTAAACACTTGAAACTATTTTTATCTTTAAATCCTTTCTATGACCACTCAGACCATATTCCCTTCATCAAAACTACATTGAACTATAACTTTCACAAAAGCAAGATCAATCTACTGATAAAAATATTTTTTGGCAACACCAATTTGGAAACATTTATGTTGTTCGTGTTCAAAAATTTGATAGGAGTAAAAGATAATTTGGACCTGTTTTTGTTTTTGTTTTGTCAACAAAAGGGGATGATAAAACCATGGAGATGGCATCAGTTTAAAAGAGACAAGTGGATGGTTCACTCACAATATTATTTTTCTTTACTTCATACACAGTCCCTGTAAATGCTTTCTAGGCTTGGTAATGCAATTCCCAGCAACTTACTTGCTATCATTACTGTCTTTCTAATTGCCTTTTTCTGTCCCTCAGAGGCATTTCCAAACAAACAGTACAGAAATTCAACACACTTTCAACAAAAGCCCAGCAGAACATGTAAAGCATTTTAGACTTTGAAGGCTAAAAGTTTCTGCAAAAATATAAATTCAATGCCTGTCTTATTTAAATAACTCAGAAGTCGCATATAACTTTTCAGGTATTAGTAAAGGGCAAGTGTCTGGAAAAACAATTACACAATGTTTTCCTCTTCAGCTTTCTTAAAACAACTCAGATCATACTCACTTCAATTCTGTAAAGAAGCACAGAACAATCATGAATGACAAAAAACACATGACAGAATCATGACTGTTTGTCAGCTTCATACTTCAATGGAAATATCATAGCAAACCATGTTGGTTTGCAAGACCATACACTCTACAAACACATCAAATAAAACACCATAGGAATGATCCTTCAAAGTATAGCCTTAGAAAAATGGCGGGCAGAAAGAGCTAGCGATTCCCAGGACTATTCTCACTCATAGTTTGCCTCAGCTGTCAAACATGGCCAAAGTCTTGAGTTAATGAGAAGTTAATGAACTATCACTGTTGTACGTAACTACAGCAACATTAGCTCAGATAAAGCTGCTTTTAAAGTTGATTACGTAACATTTAAATCCAGTTTTGAGAGCCTTGATGCTCGGTAAAAGTATTTTAATATAATACCATTTACTCAATCCAAAATCTGTTGCTGCCATTACTGTGATCGTTTTCCAGAAAGTTAAAATTTGAAAATGACCCAAAATCATAAATAGCGCACATTTCAGATGCAGTTGTTCACATGACCATTAAATGTCACACCGTCTTAGATCGTGACCAAAGCACATAACTACCTATGTAGAAGTAATCACCAAACCAAAAAAAAGAAAACAAACAAAAACACACTTTTGCTTTATTCTTTAATTATTCTAGAGCCACTCTGAACATATTCCCTTTCTCACTGCTCTACAGTAGAGCAATAAGCAATCATCCATGACAGAGAACATGTGCAGTACAGCACTACTCCATCAGCTTCATGCTCAAAAGGGAATATCACAGCTCATCATCGTGGTTAGCGAGACCATACACGCTACAAACACATTCCTCAAGTCAAAAACTAAAGAAATGATCCCTGAAAGTATAGTCTTAACAAAACTGCGGATGGAAACCACAAGTCACTCTCAGTACAATTATTCTCACTCAGGGTGTTGATCTTTTAGAAATCGTCTTATTATCTAATGTTACTGTTTGTCTGTTTGTTATGAGTTATGAGTGTCTAGGGTGCCAACCTCCGCCACACCTCGAGGTGCTGACAAAGGACACATTTTACATAGAACAGCACACAACATACATAGAACCAAATTTCAAACTGCATTTACTTCTCATTATCTGAGCTGATGTTACTGTTTGACCTGTTTTGACAGCTGAGGCAAACCATTAGTGAGAGTGACTGTCCTGGGAATCACTAGCTCTTTCTGGGCATTACTTAGCTAAGACTGTACTTTTAGGGATTGTTTCTATAGTTTTTGATTTAAGGGTTGTGTTTCTAGCGCGTATTGACTTGCTATAATTAGCTGCGATGTTTCCTTTTTTGAGCTTTGATGAAGAGAATATGATCTGAGTGGTTATTAGACAATCCTTTAACCACAGAAAACACAGGTTCAGCCATCCCATGCAAGCCCCTTCATATGTAAGCAGAGTAGTTGCTGTATTAACAAATCAGAAAAAAAAACTTGTCGAAAGTCTCTATATGAACTGTTCTTCTTTTTTTAGTGAGTAACAGCAACGAGTCTGTTGAACAAGAATTTCTTACACTTGGACTAAATGTTGTCAGTGTACCAGCTCTTCAAGCAGGTCAAGACATCTAGTGGCCACTTGTATTATTGGTCTCAGATAATAGCTTGTTGAAATAAAAACCAAGATTTGCAGATACACAAGTGCAAGGGAGCATAATGTGTGATCTATAAATAGCAGCCAGAGGTGTACAAGAAGAAGACCTTAAATGTGAGATTGGCCAAACTTTGATCAAGTAGTGCTCTTTGTTTTAATCCCACATGATAGGCGGACAAATGGACTTGCATGTTAATCTAGTCATCTAGTGCCCACTTGTATTATTGGTCTAGGGTTAACAATTTATTAGATTTAATTTCAGCTTAGCACTGACCTTTACTTGACCATTTAAAACCAGAAATTACCAGATGGAAAAAAAACCAGCAACACAACACAGGACTTCCACTCTTATCTGATTCACTATCTCACTGAGCCACAGGAAAGTAATAATGAGCTATTAAACAGATAAATGTTACACAAATTTTTCAGTGCCTGTTTAACACTTCTATAACCACTCTGATCATATTCCCTTTCTTACTGTTCCACAGTAGAGCAATAAGCAGTCATCAATGACAAAGAACACGTACAGCACAGCACTACTTCATCAGCTTCATGCTCAAAAGAGACTATCACAACTCATCATCGTGGGTAGCAAGACCATACACTCTAGAAACACGTTTCTCAAGGCAAAGCCTATAGAAATGATCCCTGAAAGTATAGTCTCAGGTTACAGGAGGGTTAAAACTGCATCTCATTCATGGTAGCATCATTCTTACTCATGGTTACTTCAGTGGCTCATCCAAAGATACTAGTGCTTTTCTTCCTTATTTTAAGAAATAGTTAAGAAATGTGCCACTAAAACACATTTGCCTGACCAATAAGTAAATAGATGCTACACAAATATTTTTCAGTGATTGTATTTTAACTCTTCTACAACCACTCTGAACATATTCCCTTCATCACTGCTCTGCAGTAGAGCAATAAGCATTCATCAATGATGAAACACCACAACACTATGTCATCAGCTTCATGCTCAAAAGAGAATATCGCAACTCATCATCGTGGTTAGCGAGACCATACACGCTAGAAACACATTTCTCAAGTCAGAAACTATAGAAATGATCCCTGAAAGTATAGTCTTAACAAAACTTAAGATGGAAACAACAAGTCACTCTCAGTACAATTATTCTCACTTAGGGTGTTGATCTTTTAGAAATCGTCTCATTGTCTAATGTTACTGTTTGTCTGTTTGTTATGATTTTTAGTATAGTGTGTCGTTCAATCATGAGTGTTTTAAAAAAATGGTCAAGCAAACTTCATTCTGAGAAATAAATTTTTAGATAAAATGTTAGATGTTGTATCTATTTCATGCTTAGAAGTAAGTATTACAAGTCATCATCGTGGTTAGCAAGACCATGCACTTTAGAAACACATTTCTCAAATCAGAAACTATAGAAAGTGTAGTCTTAACTTACATGAGTTTTAGTATAGTGTGTCATGCAATCGTGAGAGTTCTAAAAAATGATTAAGCAAACATCATTCTGGAAAATTAATTTTTAGATAAAAGTCACCAAATGTTGGGGGTAACGTATGGTTACACTGTAACCTTGGTTCTCTGAGCAAGAGACTATCTCTCAACCCCGTATATATGGAATATGTAACGGAGTGGAGAGAGATACTCTCAATATGATAGAGAACAGCTAGATTTTAAGCAATGAGAACAGAAAAAAATTCTCAGTCAGACAGGACTACGACTCATGAGGATGACTCAATTTGATTGCCACACCATAAACTTAAAAAAAAAATATCTCAAATCTATCAAATAAATAAGTAAATGTGTTTTAGTGGCACATTTCTTAACTATTTCTTAAAATAAGGAAGAAAAGCACTGGTATCTTTGGATGAGCCACTGAAGTAACTGTGAGTAAGAATGATGCTACCATGAATGAGATGCAGTTTTAACCCTCCTGTAACCTGAGACTATACTTTCAGGGATCATTTCTATAGGTTTTGTCTTGAGAAATGTGTTTCTAGAGTGTATGGTCTCGCTAACCACGATGATGAGTTGTGGTATTCTCTTTTGAGCATGAAGTTGATGACAAAAGTGTTGTGCTGTTTCATCATTGATGACTGCTTATTGCTCTACTGTGGAGCAGTAAGAGAGAGAATATGATCAGAGTGGTTGTAGAAGTGTTAAACAGGCACTGAAAAATTTGTGTAACATTTATCTGTTTAATAGCTCATTATTACTTCCCTGTGGCTCAGTGAGATAGTGAATCAGATAAGAGTGGAAGTCCTGTTTAAGATTAAAAAACTTGTGTTGCTGTTTTTTTCTATCTGGTGATTTCTGGTTTTAATGGTCAAATAAAGGTCAGTGCTAAGCTGAAATTATCTAATAAATTGTTAAACCTAGACCAATAATACAAGTGGGCACTAGATGACTTGATTAACATTCAAGTCCATTTGTCCGCCTATCATGTGGGATTAAAACAAAGAGCATTACTTGATCAAAATTTGGCCAATCTCACCTTTAAGGTCTTCTTCTTGCACACCTCTGGCTGCTATTTATAGATCACACATTATGTATGGGCAGAAATCTGTGCCATCAGAAACTTTTTGAATAAGTTAAATTTGAATTCTGAATTGTAACTTGAATAAATGCTTTTAAAAACTGAATATGAATTAGCCTAATTTGAAATTCAATTTATTGGTTCGAAAATGATCATCACTTAATTGAAATTGAATTTTATATTTTGAAAACGAATTCATTTGCTTTGAAACCGTATTTTATCCTTTAAAAATGTAGCTCTTGAATAATTTCAGATTCACTTCTCATCATTCAGTTTCAGTTCTACAATTCAATTTCAGTTCCAAAATTCAGTTTTTTGGGACTTACATCCGGTT
>NW_024582501.1:1393052-1397742 GCF_018398535.1 Haplochromis burtoni
AAAAAAAAATCGAGATATATATCTTATATCGCCATCCAGCTAAAAAATATCGAGATATGAATTTTGGGTCATATCGCCCAGCCCTACCGTACAGTAACTTTTATGCTAATTTAGCGTAGTTTGCCCTGAATTCAGCTTTGACAAACAAATATGATCGACTGTTTCTAGTAGAATTCCAAAGTTGTCATCTTGCACCCTCTCAGAGTCCTGTATGCTTGCAGAGACCCCTACAGCAGGGAAACATGCAAAACAGTGTCCAAACCTTTGTATTTTAGCTTTATTTATGTCTTACACAGCATCCTAACTCTTTAGCTAACTTAATAACTTTAGCTAAAGTGAATAGTTAGTCTAATTCATGAGACTCCCATAATTATGCTCCCATGCACTTGTGTATCTAGAAATCTTGGTTTTTATTTCAACAAACTATTATCTGACACCAATAATACAAGTGGCCACTAGATGTCTCTACCTGCTTGAAGAGTTGGTAGACTGACAACATTTAGTCCAAGTTTAAGAAATTCTTCTTCAGCAGACTCGTCTCTGTCACTCACTAAAAAAAGAAAATGTGTAAAGTCCCTTAAATAAGCATTTGTTTTCTCATTTTCAATCATTAATACAACTACTAAATTCCACTTACACATGAAGGGACTTGCATAGAATGATTGCACCTGTGCTTTTAGTGCTATGACACCAGCTTGGTGAAATACATTTAAAGCATTTCCTTGAACCACTCAGATCATATTCCCCTTTTCAAAGCTCTAAAATTAAGCAATGAACAGTCATCAATAACAAAACACATGACAAAACCATCGTTGACTTCACTTTCACGTTCAAAAGGGAACATCACAACTCATCGTCGCGGTTAGCGAGACCATACACTCTAGAAATACATTTCAAAAACTATCGAAATAATCCCTGAAAGTAAAGTCTTAGTTAAGCAATGGCCATAAAGAGCTATTGAGTCCCAGGACAGTCACTCTCACTAATGGTTTGCCTCAGCTGTCAAACATGGCCAAAGTCTTGAGTTAATGAGAAGTTAATGAACTATTACTGTTGTACATAATTACAGTAACATTGGCGCAGATAAATCTGAAGTTAGAGTTGATTACGTAACATTTAAATCCAGTATTGAGAGCATCAATGCTTGGTAAAAGCAGTTAAATATAATACCATTTACTCAATCCAAAATGTGTTGCTGCCATTACTGTGATCGTTTGCCAGAAAGTTAAAATTTGGAAATGACCAGAAATCGTAAATAGTGCATATTTCAGATGCAGTTGTTCACATGGCCATTAAATGTCACAATGTCTTAAACCATGACCGAATCCCATAACTACATATGTGGAAGTAATCAGTAGACAAAATAAAATAAATTTACTCCTTCTTTTAACTCTTCTAGAGCCACTCTGATCATATTCCCTTCTTCAGTGCTCTACAGTAGAGCAAAAGGTAATCATCAATGACAGACCATGGGCAGCACAGCACTACTCTGTCAGCTTCATGCTCAAAAGAAAAAAAATCACAACTCATCATCGTGGTTAGCAATACCAGACACTCTAGAAACACATTTCTCAAGTCAAAAACTATAGAAATGATCTCTGAAAGTATAATCTTACTTAAGCAATGGCCAAAAACAGCTAGTGATTCCCAGGACAGTCACTCTCACTAATGGTTTGCCCCAGCTGTCAAAACTGGTTAAACATGAACATTAGCTCAGACTTAAATGCAGTTTTAGATTTGGTAACTGCTGTTCTATGTAAAATGTGTCCTTTGTCACCACCTCGAGGTGTGGCGGAGGCTAGCACCCTAGACACTCAAAAGTAAAATATCCAGTCTAAAAAATGAGTGTAATTTTACTCTCTGCATGGTTCTGTAACCATACATACAGCATTTTGCAGTTACAGATAGCAGTCTCCAATCTGAACGCACTTGAGGTGCTATCATCATTGCTTCACAGAATGAGACTGTCAGTGCAAAGTTCAATGCACTTACTGAAAAAAAAAAGATTTGCAGATACACAAGTGCAAGGGAACTTAGAACAGAATAGAATACCTCTTTATTGTCACTGTTATAAGAACAATGAAACACAGTTTGGCATCTTTCTGTAAATCTACACAATAACACAGGCATTTACATTTACACAAGAAAGATATGTACAAGTTATACATACACATGCGTACATATGGCTACATACATGCATACATACAGATACATACATATATGTATACACACACACACACACACACACACAAACTTCCACATACACGCTTACATATATATACATACACATACATGAGGAGCATGTGCATTGTGAGGTGCAGTGTGATCAGTGATATTGCACATTGAGTGTGTGTGTTTGGCGGGGGGGGGGATGCTGTTGCTACTGTAATAAATATGGTTATAATAAATACTGTTTAAAGAGGTCATGTCCAAGAGTGTTGGCAGTGCAGTTATCCTCCAATAAGGGCGGAGGTAGGGCATGTTTGACAGCCTGTGGGTAGAAGCTTCTATTGAGTCTGTTTGTCTTTGACCTGATGGACCTGTAGCGTTTACCAGAGGGAAGGGGGCGAAAAGTGAGTGTCGAGGGTGCGAGGGGTCTTTGATGATGATACTGAAAATATCTAAAGTCCACTTTTCCACCTATCAGGCGGGATTAAAATGTTCTGACAGCAGATTTGTGAAAACTAAGAGCATCACCTGATCAAAATTTGGCCAATCTCACATTTAAGGAATATTAAATCTTTACTGTCTCATCTGAAATGTTGTCCTTGCTCTACAGAATTTTTACTGAATCTGTTATTTCTTTCTGTATCGCTGCTTGGTTTGGTAACGTGACTCTGAAGAACAAGAATCAGTTGGGACTTTTGGTAAAAACTGCCAGCAAAATCTCAGGGCATTGGCAAGACAGACTTTTGACCATTTATAACAAGCATGCGCTGAGGAAGGCTCATTCTATTGTTAATTGTTTTAACCATTCACTTCACACTGAGTTTAACTTGTTGCCCTCTGGCTGTTGTTTTAGAGTACCTGTGAGGAAGACCAAAAAACTCGAGGTTTCTTTTATCCTTACTGAACCCATCTCTTTAATGGCAAATAACTGTCTTGTGGCTTTTTGTTATTGTTTTGTTTATTCTTATTGTTGCCCTTGGTGCTACACTAATTTCGTGTTGTGGGACAATAAAATATTGAATTGAATTAAGGTCTTCTTCTTGTACACCTCTGGCTGCTATTTTTAGATCACACATTATGCTCCCTTGCACTTGTGTATTTGCAGATCTTGGTTTTTAATTTCAGTAAGTGCACTGAACTTTGCATTGACAGTCTCACTCTGTGGAACAATGATGATAGCACCTCACGTAACGCATTGCCTTCAGGTTTGGAGAATGGTATCTGCAACTGCAAAATGCTGTATGTTTGGTTACAGAACCATGCAAAATGTAAAATTACATTCACTTTTTTAGATTGGATATTTTACTTTTGAGTGTCTAGGATGCCAACCTCTGCCACACCTCGAGGTGGTGACAAAGGACACATTTTACATAGAACAGCAGTTACCAAATTTCAAACTGCATTTACGTCTCATTGTCTGAGCTAATGTTCATGTTTGACCAGCTTTGAAAGCTGAGGCAAACCATTAGTGAGAGTGATTGTCCTGGGAATCACTAGCTCTTTCTGGGCATTGCTTGGCTAAGACTGTACTTTTAGGGATCATTTCTATAGTTTTTGACTTGAGAAATGTGTTTCTAGAGCGTATGGTCTCGCTAACCACGATGATTAGTTGAGATGTTCCCTTTTGAGCATGAAAATGACAGACAACTGTGACTTTGTCATGTGTTTTGTTATTGATGACTGTTCATTGCTTATTTTTGGAGCTTTGACAGAGGGAATATGATCTGAGTGGTTCAAATATATGCTGGTGTCATAGCACTAAAAGCACAGGTACAATCAAGTTTCTTCATGTGTAAGTAGAATTCTGTGGTTGTATTAACTAAAAAAACAACAAATGGTTATTTTAGGGACTTTAAACAAATCTTCTTTTTTTAGTGAGTGACAGAGATGAGTCTGTTGAAGAAGAATTTCTTAAACTTGGACTAAATGTTGTCAGTCTACCAGCTCTTCAAGCAAACTTTTTTTGAGAATGCAATTTATTAAAAACAAGGCTTAAACAGAAACAGGCTGTTTACAGCTGATCAAGAGTTTAGGACCACAACTCCAAAAAAACAAACAACCTGTAACCCCATTTTCTCTCTAAACTAGCAGAATTCAAATAAACCTTGACTTCAGGTGCATAATTCTTGTTTTTTATCTTTTTTTTTTGTTGGATGTGTTTTCTGTCATTAATCAATGTTCATTACTTCTTTTCAGAGCTTTGACAAAGGGAATATGATCTGAGGGGTTATAGGAAATGCTTTAAATATGTTTCACCAAGCTGAGGTTATAGCACTAAAAACACAGGCACAATCATCCCATGCAAGGTAGCCCACATGGAAATAGAATTCAGTAGTCACCATCACAGTCACCACTTGTAACGCATGTAAAATGTGGACTCTGTCATCAGAGCCAGGTGATAGAAACCTACAGATGTTTGCTGGTTTGGTGCTTAACTCTAATCACTAAAATAAAGCACATTTTAAAAGCAGGTTCAGAGGCTTTTCCGTTATCATTAGGGCTGAACGATATATCGCATTTG
>NW_024582501.1:1398801-1413976 GCF_018398535.1 Haplochromis burtoni
AGTCTACCGAGAGTGAACTAGCAAGCAAAGCTGTAGCCTACACAATGGCCTCAGGTTCAACAGAACCAGAGCCTGCGGGGATGCTAGTACCAAAGAGGAACTGCACATCAGCCGTGTGGGAATATTTTGGGTTTAAAAGAGATTATGTCGCACAGAGTCAGGTACTGTCTAAAACCTGTCTTGGGAGAGTTTCTACATCTCGGGGAAACACTACAAATTTGTACCAGCACCTTAAGACTCAGCACAAAACAGAGTATGATAGATGTATGGCTAAAAAATCTAGTAGTGTGCAGAATAAACCTAGTAACGTTACTCGGCAAGGATCACTGACCGAACTGTTTGACGGTGTTACGCCATATGAACGCACTTCAAAACGGCACGTGGAAATCACCAAAGCAGTAACCCACTGCATCGCGAAAGACATGATGCCCGTCAATACGGTGACCAACCTTGTCTGCATAACGACGGACAACGCGTCAAATATGTGAAAGCAGCACAGCTGAACGAATGGACCAGGCTCCAGTGTTTCGGACACAGATTACATCTTGCTATTGGTAAGTTACTGCCATGAGAGAGAGAGAGAGAGAGAGAGTGTGTGTGCGTGTGCGCGTGTGCGTGTGCATGCATGTATGCGCGAGCCTGTGTATCACTCTCTCCCACAAACACACCACACTATTATTTATCTTGTTCTTTACTGCTGTTAATTCTAGATATGTTATGTCAACCCCACCCTGATGTACCCACCTCTTCTTATGTATTTTCTTTTTTGTTTTTGTCTTATGGTCTTATGTTCTTGTATGTCATGATGTATGTAACAATAGCTTTGGCAACACTGTTCCCATAGTCATGCTAATAAAGCAATTTGAGAGAGAGAGAGAAATGGTGAAACCTTGCATCATAACTGCAATTGTATGTCTAACACTAATTTTACTTTTTACTTTATTTTTTTTCCCTCCAGAAAATGCAATCAAAGATGGTAGAGTATCAAGAGCAATTGGGCTGTGCAAGAAGTTGGTGGGGCACTTCTCGCACAGTTGGAAGAAAAAGGCAGCACTCACTGAGGCACGGAAGGAGCTTAAGCTTCCTGAGCACTCTCTCATTACTGAGTGCCCTACAAGATGGGGGTCCAAAGAGAAAATGATTGCCAGAGTGCTCGAACAGATGAAAGCCATATCGCAGGTATTGACAGGTGACCGACATGCACGCTCCCTCATCCCAACCTGGCAGGATGCTGAAGTGTTGGAGTCCATTCATAAGGCACTGCATCCTCTCTCCGAATTTACTGATGCTCTTTCTGGAGAAGAGTATGTGAGCATCTCCTACCTCAAGCCAGTTCTCCATCTTCTGGCAACATCAGTCTTGGCTGAAGATGCTGAGGACACTGATCTGACTAGATCAATTAAAACCAAGGTCCTGGCATACCTCAACGACAAGTATAGTGACCTCAACACCCAGGAGCTTTTGGATGTTGCGTTGTTCATGGACCCTAGGTTCAAAACGCAATACATCAGCGCAGACAACCTTCCTGCCATTAAGGCCCGACTGAAGACAGAAATGGTGGAATCGGCTGGACGTACACATAATCAGGTAAATCCTTGAAAATTATATTTCCACAAACACATAATATTTATATATAAGCTAACTGCAAAACTAATGTCTCTCTTCCCATCTGGCAGGAGAAGAGGTCTCGCACTGAAACTGCTCAGAATTCGCCAAGTCCACAGGCCTCTGGGGGAAAGGCAAAGAAGACTCTTGGTAGTCTTTTTAAAACCAGTGCGGCCTGTTCAGCTTTGCCTCTGCCACTTGAAGATGTCGTGCAGGCAGAGTTGAATAGTTACCTGTTGACCCCTGTCATTGACGGAGAGGATGATCTCTTAGCCTGGTGGAAGGTGCACAACATTCACTTTCCACGACTGTGCAAGATGGCCCGCAAATATCTGTGTGTGCCAGCCACAAGTGCCCCCTCAGAGCGTCTGTTCAGCACTGGAGGGAATATAGTGACCTGCACTCGCTCATCCTTAAAGCCAGCAAAAGTAGATATGCTGGTCTTCCTAGCAAAAAACCTGCGAGCTAGGATGATTATGGCTAGCTGAGCCATACTCATTGTGCACTTTAGTTTGTGCTGTGTTGCTGTTACTGCAGATGATCAAGATGTTCAGCCAGTTTTAATTTAAAGGCGTGTTTGTGTGTGTTTATACAATTGCTATTATGTTTGCACTTTATGTGTAATGTTACTGACTGCAGAGATCAGTAAGATGTGTGTATTTTTTATTTATTAGTTTTATTTATTTAATATTATTTTTTAATTTAATGACTGTCTAGTAGTTCACAGATGTCGAAAAACTGAGTGTGGTAAAGCCACTGATTTTTTTTATGTATATTTCTGCAATCTGCACATTGTACTGACTTTCATTTTAATGTTTACACCAGGGTTCCTTGTCAGCACTTTATGCTCAGATGTTTGTAAGCTAAAAATAAACTATTGTGTATGTTCAAATATACTGTTGTGATTGAAGAAGATAAATGTCAGTCATCAATTCATGCATCACCTCATGTCATCATAACAGAGGTCTGTCTTCCAGGAAAGAACAGTTTAAAATTAATGTAATATAGTATTGGCCATACTATATGATGTATTGCTTGTCTTTGTTTAATAATACAGAAGACAAAGACCTTAAAAAATAATCGCATCGCAATATTGGGGCAAAAATCGCAATTAGATTATTTTCAATAATCGTTCAGCCCTAATCGAAAGAATTAATGTAATTTTACTCTTGGCATGGCTGCGTAACCACTCTGATTGTCAATAACAGACAACACATGAAATAAAACTGTCTATCAGCTTCATGCTCCTCCAGTCTGTGTAAAAAACACTGTACAAACATGTAAGAGAGAATGACAGCACTAAATAAAAGAAAAAAAATAACAGGTAAGAGGGATGGTAAATAAAGGTTACATAACAATGACTTAATGAAAAAGACTATTTGTTTCAGGTTGAAAAGATTCAAAAGGTTCATGTCTCTGAGTCATTAAGAAGTAAGACTGTGTAAAAGCACCTGGATAACATTTAAGGATGTATAACTTTTTTTCTTTCTAATTTACTAACCTGACACTCCAACAGTCCTCAGTCCTCTTTTAAGATTTCAGTGCAACAACTAAGATGACTTTTTAATAAGGTAACAGTGTCTGTAACAGAAACTTTAAACACAAGCATCCAAGAAAACAACTAAACCACACTTTACTACTTTTTAACACTCTTATAACCACTCTGATCATGTTCCCTTCCTCAGTGCTCAGCAAAGAGCAATCATCAATGATAGAGAGAATGAAATGAATCATTTTTCTCCACCAGCTTCATGCTCAGAAGGAAACATCACGACTCATCATCGTGGTTAGCGAGACAGTACACTTTTGAAACACATTTCTCAAGTCAGAAACTATAGAAATGATCCCTGAAAGTATAGTCTTAGTGTGCTCACATGTGTAAACTGCATGTGGTTTTCAGTAAAGTCTTCATCAGTCAGGGTTCTTCTCTGCTATTCTATAAACCTTGTGCAGTTGCCATGTCTCGTCCAATCATCTGTGTTTATGCAAAGAACATAAATACAGAGGATGTAAAGAGACAGAGGAGCAAAGAGTGTGCGCATTAGAGGAGCTGCGTAAATCTGCTGTTTGATGAAACCAGAGCAACACACTAGACACAGAGGAGAGAAAATACCAATGTTGGTCAATCCTCTTGCTCCATAACACTGAGACATGCCTCTGAGAACTACCTCTAGTGTGTAGGATGGAAAGGGATGGGACTCGATATTTATGTTTTAGCAGCGTGTTAAGCAGATGTTTTGAAACGCTGCTACAAAGTGTAGTTCGAAACACCCGTGTTACATGACCATAAGTAATATAGGTTTTGGTGCGCTTTGCCCCAGTTTCAACTGCTGGCTTAGTTTCTGCTTAAAAGTTTGACTAGCAGAGTGCAGAACAAAACAGATAACAACATAAATTCCTTGAAATGTTAAAAGTCATCAACTCCAGCAGCAGAAGCAAAGGACAGTTTGCTGATGCAGCTGTGGAGGTCAAAAAATAGCCCACGGCTGCATCTCTTCCAAGGACACATGATCCTTTAGATTGGAAGGAATGATAAGTCATATATCCTCATATTTATAGGTTAGCCTACCTATGTATACTTGCAGCGTTTCCAAGGCTAAAGAGGTAAACTGCCCAAAAAGACACTAACTAAACCCTGAAATATGTTAAACATGACAAATGTAGACATTTGATTTTCTCTTGTTCATCTTCATTTTCCATCAGCATAATTAGCAACATTTGATCACACTTGATGCCACCGTAGTTGAAAAATCTTTTACAAAGCTTACTGGGGCCTACTCAGCCCACATACAAAGTAGCAGGCATTTAAATCTACTGAAGATATGAAAAACATGTTGATCATTAATAATTTGGTATAATAAGTATCACCGGTTTTGAACTGTGCAAGGCGATTTCACAGAAGTGCCACTGAGAAGTGACATTAAGGAAAGGCTCAGATTGCCATTAACACGGAGTAATACTACTGTAGCAGTGTATAACCCAATCATTCAGTTTCATTTAAACAGTTTTACTAACCACTCTGATCATATTCCCTTCCTCATTACTCCACAAGGAAGTAAAGACCGGTCATCAATGACAGAGAACATATGAACTGAACCATTATTCTCTATCCGCTTCACGCTCAGAAAGGAATATCACGACTCTTCATCGTGGTTAGCGAGACCAAACACTTTAGAAACACATTTCTCAAGTTAGAAACTATAGAAATGATCCCTGAAAGTATAGTCTTAGTGTGCTAACATCAGAAAACTGCATCTGCTTTTCTGTGAAGTCTTCATCACTCAGGGTTCCTCTCTGACTTTCAATAAGCTCCGCCTGTTACCACGATTTGGCCAATCATCTGTATTTATGCAAATAATACTATGTAGCACATCCAATCACTGGATACCTCTAACAATAGGGGCAAACGTACAAGAGAGAACGGCCAGACTAACAGATCAACTTTATAAAAGTTTTTAGGGAACATGACGTGTAAATAAAAGTAAACAAAAGTGTGATGGTTGCGCCATTCAGTTGAAGCTAAAAAGATTCAAAAGGCCCGCCTCTCACTCACTGACAAATTAGACAGATTGTGTAAGTGTCCCTCAAACATGAAGTACAAAAAATATAAGGTGGTTTAGCAATCTGAGTACATAAATAGACTGTGCTAACTTGCAGGTTCCTTCACATACAGACAGATTATTAGACAACAGAGAGACACAGCTGACCCGACTACTGATATTTTTAACTTGTAAAGTTGGCTCATGATTTATGAAGTGAGTGCATCATGAATATGTTTATTATGAATTCTTTAACTGTAGTATAGTAAGCGTAACTAAACATAAAAAGTATAACTACACATCTTTTACAGATACATGTTCTGAAATTGTTTTTGTAGACCTGGAATTTAAATGTGCTTTTTTTTGTTCTATGTACAATAAACAAACACATGACTGGACAAAAAGGTTTGATTCAGACCTGTTCTCACTTCATGTTTGAGATTTTTTTTTTTTACTTCCAATAAAAAAACAATTTCACATGTTTCAGTGGGCCGAATCTATCACTTAAATATCTCAGTAAGGCCTGCAGGTAATCAGTGTGCTAAAGTAGAACTGGGTATTCTTTTTTTATCAGTACGGATTCAGCTAGTCCGGTCTGGCTCGATGCTGAAGGCCTTGGATTCGTCCTCCTCCTTGTGTAATTTGTTCTTAATTTGTTTTTGGGGGAAGGTTTTTGTTTGTTTGTTTTTTCTGTTGTCTATATAAATTTGGTTTTGTTGCCGGAATATATTTTCCTTCCTACACAAAATGCAGCAGTGTCGAAACATCTGTAAGAAAGATTATTGGGATCTACTCAGTCTACATACAAAGTAGGTGAGAATAAAATCCATAACACTCTCAAAAATGACATGACAATCATGTGTTGATAATAATTATTGATACTTGGGTATGATAAGAAGCCCTGTTTTATATTTTAAAAGTACTGGCTGTACGGTTGTTTCACAAAATGGTGTTAACAAAAAGAATGAAGACAACACTTGTATGTAGTGCCTGTTGCTGCCATAGGAAACCATTCCTGCTGAAAACATAGCTTTATATGATTTCTTTTGTACCCATTGTAACCACTCTGATCATATTCCCTTCCTCATTACTCCACAAGGAAGTAAAGACCGGTCATCAAAGACAGAGAACAGATGAACTGAATCATTATTCTCTATCCGCTTCACGCTCAGAAAGGAATATCACGACTCATCATCGTGGTTAGCGAGACCATACACTTTAGAAACACATTCCTCAAGTTAGAAACTATAGAAATGATCCCTGAAAGTATAGTCTTAGTGTATTTACATGTGGAAACTGCATGTGCTTTTCTGTAAAGTCTTCCGCACTCAGGGTTCCTCTTTGACATTCAATACGCTCCGCCTGTTACCATGTTTTGGCCAATCAACTGTGTTTATGCAAATAATACTATGTAGCACATCCAATCAATGGATACCTCTAACAATACTGACAGCAAATGTACAAGAGAGAACGGCCAGACTAACAGATCAATTTTATAAAAGTTATTAGGGAACCTGACGTGTAAATAAAGGTTACAAAAGTGACTTTGTGATAGTGGCGACATTATGTTGAAGCAGAAAAGATTCAAAAGGCCAGTCTCTTACTGACAAATAAGATAGGTTGTGTAAATGTCCCTCAAGCACGAGGGACTTTTTTTATGCACAATTTAAGTACACATGACTTGACAAAAGGGTTAATTTGAGACTTGTTCTAGAGATGAGGTAAACTGTTTCACTGAAACTCAAGCAGCTATTGTAACATTTGTCACTGTTGTAGATAAACGTTATGAAAATTAGGTACTTTCATAACATGTATAATTTTTGCACACTATTCGTAACCACTCTGATCATATTCCCTTCCTCATTACTCCACAAGGAAGTAAAGACCGGTCATCAATGACAGAGAACGTATGAACTGAATCATTATTCTCTATCCGCTTCACGCTCAGAAGGGAATATCACGACTCATCATCGTGGTTAGCGAGACCAAACACTTTAGAAACACATTTCTCAAGTTAGAAACTATAGAAATGATCCCTGAAAGTATAGTCTTAACGAACTTCTGGGTCGAAGCAAGAAGTGATTCTCGGGAACGCCGTTCTCACTCACGGTTTATGTCAACTGTTAAACATGATCTAAACGATCAGTCCGCGAGGAGTTAGTAGACTATAACTTTTACAGAGCTACGATTATGCAAGTAGATCTAAAAGTGTGGCTAAAGCTGTTTATTTAAGTTTTAAAATCCAGTTTCCAGTCCCACAATGCTTTGCGAAAGCAATCGCATACATCACTATACGAATTTATTTATTTTCACTCAAAAATCTGTAACAACCGTTATTTTTATTGTTTCCCTGAAATATAAAGTTGTGAATAACATAAAAATTGAAAGACACAATGCGTTGATCATGGAAATAGCAGTAACCTTAAGTTTAAATAAATGTTGTGTGGTGCATCGCTTATTATACTCCTGACATGAATCTGGCAAAGAGGAAGCGTTCCGCTTAGAAACCACTATTACAATTTGTTTAATTAAAAAAAAGTTTAAACTTGTAACAATTGGTTAAAATATTAACGATACACAAATCACAAAAAAGAGACACGTCTATTGTTTTTTCTTTTGTAATATAAGACGTCGAATCTGTACATGTAGCACCGCAGCTACCCTTGTTACGACACACGAGGGCAGCATTTCATTGGCTAACAGAGTTTAATCGTCACGCGATATTCAATGTTTAGAAGACTGCCAAAATTTATATTTCGGTTAATTCTTGCTTAAAATAATAAAAATAAAAAGAACTCCGTTACCTTAGTACACAACATCCTAGAAAAACTCACTAGGCGTCGAATGACTTCAACACAGACGCCTAACTTTAACTGAAAAAGCTAGGTGAAATTGTTTCATCTGCAACTAAAAGCAACACACTAAGGGCGAAAACTAAAATAAAAGTGCGCCACAAAAGGCTCAGTCGACGGTATTTTTAACTACATTTTAAACAGACTGTAGCTAATTATCGGCTAACATAAATGTTTTCACCCAGAGACACCACGCTTCCATCTTAATTTTCTTTCTATAAAAATATTTTTAATCATCTTTGAAACAAACTACTCACCAGCATGTTGTCCAGCAGCACATTCGCTTTGTCTTAAAGAAACAGTCTCAATTTTTAAAAGCTTTAAAATAAAGCCAGATAGCCAGGAGACTCCCCAGTTATTAACGTTTTGTTTTGTTGCGCATGCTCAGGGACAGTGTTTTCTTAAAATAGTTTATTCGTGCATGAAATTAATTAAACAAACGCACTCGTTACATTTAAATGATCGTTTTAAATATCAGAACAATTTATAATACATTAAGACAATTCAACTTGATGTTCCAATTATCAGACATATGTCATGCTAAGACAACGTGTAGTCATCAATGCATAAGTTTTGTATTTGGAATTAAAAGCTCAAAAACTCGTGAATTGCTTTGGAAAAGGGGGGGTGGATCAAAGGCACCTATGTGTGCATCTACTTATGAATACTAGGAAACCAGGAAACACGAAAGAGGCAAAAACATTCACCCCGAAAAAATATTGAAATACATTTTTCATACCAAGACCTGCTGTAGTATTAAGATAATAAAGCATTCCTAACTGCAACAGTAGTGTGAGTCATACTGTTCGTGCAACAAAAAGTAAGGGGTTAGATGGAACTACTGCTTAACATAATATAAATGAGTTGAGGACATTACAGATCCACAACACATTCAATTAATTATATAGTTTCAGCAACATGCAGGTTTCATATTGTATAACTGTTATCAGTTTTATATGGATGTTACTTTAATCCCCTAGAACTCATTTAAAGATTCTTGTGCTCCTATAGATTGCAGTGCTGTAGCGGAACTAACAAAACAAGTTTTAATAAATGCAATAATTAAAGTAAAGAAAGCAACTTTTGGGCCTATAGATTTCAGGGTGTCAGTGTTAACCAAAAGTTCTCCTCCTTATTATAAAAAACAAAATGACAAAGTTCCCACCATTGTGGAGGTATCGCGTTAGAACAGACATTAAATTTCTATAGTAACAAATCAACATTTAACTACATGTAAATCATACCCAGGATAACTGACATCAGATCAATGGATGGATGGATGACTGGAAACAGGGCAACAAAAAAAAAAAGAAAAAAAGAATGACATTTATTATCATCACAGAGAGAATCAGTCGGCTTTGTGCGGTCATGCTTGCAGTAATCACATATGTACAGTCTGAAGGTCGACAGGAGAACTGCTCCACAAATACTGGCTCCTCCTGATTAATTAACGTCGAAGCTCCATCAGATTTCGTCCACTCTCTATGGCTCCTTGTACCTCCTCCACAACAGGTGCACCTGTCTCCGGGCCTCAGAGCGAACACATCTGGAGAAGGAGGTGTGCTGTCTGCCCTTCACCTGGTAACCACAGAGCAATCGGACGCAGTTCACTTCAACAACTCACTACCTTTAAACTTTATTCAAAATGTACAGTCAACTAAAATATGGCAACTACTGGGACACAGTGGCAGTTTTTAAAGTATCACAGTGGAGTAAAATGCCCTCAGATATTACTGAAGATATTCAGCAACCTACTGCTCCTACTCTTACACATACAGGTTCACAAAATATTGTACAGTATACTCTATGAATTATATGAAAACCCATTCTGTAGATACATTGTAATGAGGCTAAACAGTTCAGGTGAATCAGACACGCAAAAGAAGTCATAATCCAGACTGAATTCAAGTCAAGAAACTACCTGCAACTCTAGAAATAACAACGAACAAACTCCTTGAACTGTAGCTGTTAGTGATACTTATCTGCTTGCCAGCTCCTTCTTCAGACAGGACCTGAAGGAGGTAGCACGCTCCACAGCTTTATAGCCCTGAGATGTGTGTAGACAGCCAGAGTGAGGCAGGAAGACAGGAAAACAATCGCAAAAGTGGTGGGCACATGGAAGGTGAGAAAAACAAAAGTATAAGTGTGGTAAATTCATGACAATAGGGAAAAAAGCATGGGTTAGAAAGGAGATGAAGAGAGAGGTACATCAGCAAAGTAAGGACAAAAGAGAACACTGTTAAAAAGCCAAGACAGTGAGGCCAAGACAGCATCAAAAGGGACATACGGGACCATATAAAGTGCAACATCCAGGCCTACAGTGGTGCCAAGTTTATTATCACATGACAACCTCTGTAGAAAAAAAGGATCTGAGCAGTGTTATTGCATCAAAATCCACCACTGGGGGGCAGTATGGCCTTTTCTGACAGCATCACCAAATTGCTTATAGGTGATTTCCAACCCACAAGCCTGCAAATTATCTTCCATTTAAGCTTTTTTTGTTACATTCCTGATGCTTACTAAAAGTCTTTCATCAATATTTTTAACCCTGTTATCATGTGTGTATGTTAAATGCATTTTTCTTTTGTTTTGGGTAACTGTTGATTTACCTTAACTACTTGACTGCAACTGAAGAGCACAAACAGTCATGAGTAAAGGATGGCTTAGTTGTACCAGCAGAACTTCTTCTACAAAAAAGGTTTAAGAAACAGCTGAATAACAATAATAATTGTAGTTTTGGATTTCCTGTTTTTTTGTTACTCTGTGACACTAAATCCTGGCACAGGTAAAGCTAGTTTGCATTTAAGGTAAAGACTGATTTGTTATTCTATAATGAAACAGGCAACAAGAAGCTCCCATGTTTTAAATTTCAGCTCTTCTTTTTTGAATCTAAAATGCTCAAGAAATAACACATCCTATAGTTTTAAATCCTTGTAATTTGTTTATGTGGCTAACTTTGAAATTGTAACTCCACCTCGACCAAGTTTTTGGGTAATGCTGGATGTCAGAGTTTATACTTGAGAACCCAGATGCTATGACTACACCGTTCTTCTGGTCCTCTAGGTGCTATCAAAACAGCTTTGACCCACTAAAGCAAGGTGTGCACACAACCTGGTATCATGGCATAGCGTGTAATAGACACGCCGGTCCACAGTGTCCATTTCACACTTTGCCTCTCCAAAGCGTGAAATGGACACGCATGCAGAAGCTGCAGTAAGCTGCAGTACCAGTAGAGGGAGATATTTCATTTCAGGCCAACATGAAAATAATCAAAGTAAAGCATTTAAAGAGACATTACTAATGCATTCATGAGCAAATTAGCCACTTAGCTTAATAATTTCTGGCATAGTGGGAGCCAAGAATGTACTTTATACCTTTCTTGGTCACTGTGGACTTTATGGCTTTACATATATTTTCTTCCCTTGTTGCAACTTGCGTCTCCATTTCACACTTTAGAGAGGTAAAGTGTGAACTGGACACAGCAATCCAGTGTGTCTATTACACGCTTTGCTGTCATAGGTTGTGAAGGCGCCTCGAGGTATCTGGAAGTTCAGCAGCAGATCTTTTAGGTTCTGTAGGTTGTTTGTGTTAATGGAGTATGTGCCCATGTGCCCATGTGCGGTTCAGTTGGGCTCAGGCATGCTACACATGTACAGTTCATCTGTAGTTTACATCTGGCCATAGAACTCCCAAACTATAGCTGCCTTTGGGTGCTCAGTACTCAGGCAGAGCATAAGGCAACTGGTCAAGTGGGAGTACACCCTAAATCTTAATGAGAAACCTGTCTCTTTGTAAGTGCTCTGGAGCCCACTTGACCTCAGACCTTTCTGCGAAGGGAGGTATATTTCTCAAAAGTGGTTCCTTTTTCGTGTCCTGGTGACTGGCTGTGCTTCAAACTTTTTCTAAACAAAGATTTTTCAGTTGGAGCTGAGTGCACTTTTTCTCAAAAAGAAGGAAGTTCTTTACCCTGGCTCCCCTGTGCAGCCGGTCCTTCATGATACCAATGAACTCTTTGTAGGACAGCTGGTCATCGTGATCAACATCGAAGATCTTGAAGATGGTGTTTACAAGGTGACGTGTCAGCTTGAGCCCTGTGGCCACATACACCGCTCTGGCAAACTCATCTATCAGGGGAGAAAGTAAAAATGACTTTGATCATTTGTCTAAGTGCAGCTGAGTGAAAAACCTGAAGGAGAAAACACAGCATCAGTGAGTGTAAGCAGAGACCTTCAGTGCCCGCATTTCAAGCTCAATACAGTTTTAATACCTTGTCCAATGGAGCGTGCAGCAAAGTTATACATCTGCATGGCAATGGCAAAGTCTTCAAGGTTGTTGAGAAACTGGAAGAAGGATCTGAACTCATCAAAGGTGATTCCCTGAAACACAAGTAGAAACAGTTAACAAAACAACTGCAGGGAGAGGTACTGGACAGAAAGAAGCTTGGAAATGACAAATATCGTTTGAGCGAGACTGTGAAGGTGCATTTAAGTGGCGTGCATACAGCATTCCTCAAAGTGCATCTAGTCATCTGTCTGAAAAATTAAAAAGCTAAATGATTATTCAAGCGATTCCATGACATGGCCTCATGAAGGACGTAAGAAGTCATTCATGGGGTTAACCATCGTATGTGTGTATGATGTGGAAAATTTTTCGTTTTCCTCAGTGGCTTTGGCTTAATTCTCAAATTACAGTTAAAGTTCGTATGAGAAATCTTTTACAGCATTTTGTTATTCAGAAAGAGCTGCTCTCTATACAGTGGCATTTTCAAATGTTTCAATACAATTTGGCAAATCACTAAGCAGAACACTTATTGATTCTTTTTGGAATAAAAAACTCTGTTTATTTTTTACTGTATAAAATGTTGTGTTGACTCATCACATGCAGAATAGTCCAGCTAATTGTCCACATGTTTAGGTCAGTAGTGTAAGTAATAAGAGTAAGTGTAAGCAGTGTTGGGAAGGTTACTTTTAAAATGTATTCCACTTCAGAATACAGAATACATGCCCCAAAATGTATTTTGTAACGTATTCCGTTACGTTACTCAATGAGAGTAACGTATTCTGAATACTTTGGATTACCTATTACATTATCATGCTTTTTTACAACTACATGAATGTACTATTGCTGTGTGATTTATTACTTTTACTGAAGGTTATTCGCCATACCAATACCAATCAGATGTTTAAATCTTAATATAAAATAAGTAACAGCAGGTTGACGTTAGGTAAGGCTACACTTTTTGCAGCGATCTCGTATAGAAAACTATTCAGCACGTATATAAAACAGGTCCGCGGCTCTGAACCGTACTAAAGCGACCTCTGGCTAATACGTCAGGTTCGTGTCGGGCTCGTGGCCGAAAACTAGCTTTACTTGGTTGTTTGCTGTGCATTGAAAGGCTGCTCCAACGGAACTTATTGTTTTGGAGAAAAACACGAAAAAAGTGTATAGTCGAGTCTTAATAGCTTACTTACAACTGGGCTCATCAGGCACTCTTTTTGGCTGCAGTGGTTATTATTATATATACATGCTTCCAGCTCCCGTTTCTGCTTGGTGACAACTCCTACTTTTCCTTTTACTCGCTCCTCGCGCTCACAGACACACAAGGGTATGGCAGTCCATTCTCACTGCAGCACGGACTACACTGCCCATGAGGCTACATTCTTTAGGGCTATGCCTGTAACACTCTGCCTATTGCCTTCATATGAAATCATTTTTGTGAATCATTTTTTTAAATATTCACATCATTATGCGGGCTGCAAGTAGAGGTGACATGGGCCGCGAGATTGAGATGCAGGCATTAGAGCCTCTTAATGCGCGTTTTGTTTGGGGCGTGGAAACCAAAAATAGAGAGGGCATAGCCGAACATATGAAACAGGAAAATACCACCGTGTAATCCTTTTATTTCAGCAAAGTAACTGTATTCTAAATACCACCTTTTTAAACGGTAACTGTAACAGAATACAGTTACTCATATTTTGTATTTTAAATACGTAACGGCGGTACATGTATTCCGTTACTCCCCAACACTGAGTGTAAGAGATCTTATGTGTTTTTTCTGTCTCTGCCCATTAAAATGGAACTACCATAAAAATGAGAGACTCTTCAATTCTCTAATTGTGAGAAAACAGACAAACAAATTCAGCAGAGGTTCAGATGATTCTTTCTACTACAAAAGATTTTCAGTTTTATTCTGTTCATTGTATAGTGCTGTGTTGTCAGTCAGTTTTTCCTTACGTGCTATGCAAATGTATAGGTGCTCTTTTGCTTTACAAAGTAGAATGTAAAACACTGCGCCCCTGAAATCAGCATGTGAATAGAGTCACTAGGACATGCTGTAGTTGTCACTAATCCTTGGAAAAAATATTAGCCTTGTATTGTTGGCACTCAGTGTCAGAGACACATGAATTGTGCAGGTTAACTATAGTGTTTTTCTGCATGCATGAGCTGTTTAAGGAAATGCATTTTTTCAGCTTCTGTGACCTTCAGATATGTTTGGAGAAATATACCAAAGCAGTTGAAAAAAACAGTAAAACACATTGCAGTGTTTCATCTCCGTAAAGTAGCATAAAGTGAAAACCAATTGGAATGTACAGTCTAATTGTTGGGATGGCATGTGTTCATACATTGAGCATTCACCCAGCACTAACAAAGGATATAAAGGATATTGTGTATTTCATATCATGAATAACCAAAGTCCATCTGAGCAAATGGTTGTGAGGTGCACCTCATGCTCTTTGCTGTGAACTTGCTGTAACCCTATAACAGATGCATAATTCAGAAGATAAAATATTATTAATCAAATAACTAAATGTTTTTTTTAATTACATGATGAAATGTAGATTAAAATACAACAGCTTGCTGTGTATCTTAACCTTGACATTGCTTATATGAAGAAAAAAAGAGAAGGTGGCAAATTAACTTAATAGCAGGATAGACTGACAGATTGTAACTGCAGGTTGTGAATTATACGAGGCAGAGACCAACCTCCTGCTTCTTCCACAGCATGAAAAGGAAAGAAGGCAGGGACAGAAATAGAGACGGGTTGCATAAGGACTACATGCCAAAGTCTAGCTAGATAGCACAGCATGATAGATAGATAGATAGATAGATAGATAGATAGATAGATAGATAGATAGATAGATAGATAGATAGATAGATAGATAGATAGATAGATAGATA
>NW_024582501.1:1413996-1433702 GCF_018398535.1 Haplochromis burtoni
GATAGATAGATAGATAGATAGATAGATAGATAGATAGATAGATAGATAGATAGATAGATAGATAGATAGATAGATAGATAGATAGATAGATGCAACTGAAAGTGTAGTGAAATGTGTGTTTTTGTGTGTGACATGTAGTGAAGCAATTGAGCGCTCAAGTGTGGAAAGCCACAACAGCCTCAGGCAGAGACAACAGTTTGAAATTACAGGTACTCTAGATGTCTAGAAGGTAGAAGCTCCCACACAGGAAGGAAGAATTTCATTATTATTTCATTACTGATCAATGAATTGTCCAGTAAATAACTGTGCGCACATGTATACTGTACCTTTTCATCAGGTATACACTGGCGGACATTTTCCAGATAGGCACTAATGTTTTCCACGTTTGTGAATCGCAGCAGGATTTTGGCAAAGTCTTCTTCACTGATAGTCGTCATACCTTTAGAGTAAGTCAGGAACTCAATTTCCAACACCTCTGTCTGGAGGTTATCCATAAATCTGAAAACAGAAAGAAAGGACAGTAAAAAAGACAAAAAGAGAACTGTTCTATAAATCATCCATTCTGCCATGTGGTTAATACTGTTAGCGTTAGCACTCTTTCGGTTCTAGTACCTGTAGAAGTCATCAAAGGTAAGCTCTGCCTTCCCCTTCTTCCCAAAGAAATGGACCAGTAGTGTGGTGTCAATTGTGATGCTATCATCTGCTCGCTATCAAAGAGAGAGAGAGAGAGTGATACGAGAGACGATCAGTGACTAAATGACAAACCTCAAGCGTCATGGGTGGAGAAGGACGAGTCCATTATTAGACCAACATGGCCACCGCTGTGCCAGATTAGCAGGAAGCAGGGTTCTATTGCACGTGTGCAAAACGTGCACTGGATGAGCATTACAAATTACATTACAAATGACATCCCAAATTTCAGTCACAGTCATCAGCTCAGACAAACAGTCAACAGCCATCATGAAATCAAACTTACCAGTCTAGGAAGCATAATATGATGTGAAAAACAGTCAGAAGAGCCAAATAAAAATTTACAAGCAAACTGAAGTAAAGCAGGTAAGTAAAGAAGGGAAGTCAGATTATATCTATTAAAGAAATCATTCTCTATGCAGTCTAGACTGGTGAGTAGTGATGCTGTAGCAGCGTGAAACACAGACTGATACAATGTTAAGGAGTACTCAAGTATCAGCCCAAATAAAGAGAAGGCGGTAAGATCACAAGTCATGCCTACATTCACAGAGCCAGTGTGAAGGTAACGGTGGAGGTGAACAAGAATGCAGGAGGAAGGAAGACAACACTTTAAACAGGTGGAGTTCATTAAGGACAGAGAAACAGACGAGGTAAGCAGAAGACATGAAAGGAAAAGAAGACTTGTGGAAGAGCAACTAAGTGCAACACAGACAAATACATGACAAAGACACATCCCATGCATTTCTTCGCAAATGCCACATTGACACACCTAAACAGAACCTCAAGTCACCAAAAGCAACACTAAACAAAAACCACATAAGCACAAGTGCAGAGATTTTGTGAGCCGATTCCACCTTTTTCCGTCATCAGATGTGTTTGGTTGCATATTCTTCTAGTCTCCCTTGAGTGTGTGTTGACTCTGTGACCCAGGTCATTTAAAATCCATTCAGTGAGCTTTGGGTTGTTTCGACTGTTTGCTCTAGCTTTAATCTGCTGGTTAACACCTTGTTTAAAGCAAGGTGACACAATTAGGATTTTAAGCCTTTGCAGAAACTTAATCTAAGTATTTAGTTCACTATTTTCTGTTCATACACAGTAACATACTTGTATCTTTCAGAAAAAGGTGACTTTTGAGCAGTTCCAGAAATGAATCAGGCAGCATCAGGACAAAAAAGAGAGGAATTCAAATACACATCTTCTCTCTATTGACCTGTCATGCCCCACCCAGCCAACCTTCATTTCCAATCTTTCACCATGCTGAGGAATACGCAGACATAAGATTAAATAAAATCTCATGTCCTTCTAAGAAGGAGCATTTATGGCATTTCAGTCATCATCATAAATATCATCATCACCACAATGCCATTCGTGGTTCTACCTCAAGAGTAAAATCCTAAAATCCAGTGTGGGACAAGAAGAAAATGTGAAACAAGATCACACGTTTATTTAAGGGACAAAATATCAAGAGGTCTTTTTTTGTGATTTGTTTGGTGTCACACAGTGAATATTCATTCAGTCAGTCAGAAATGTCTGTAAGTGAGCTGCAGTCTTTCTGATAGAGAGGAAACCATCCCCACGGATAAGAATGAAAAAAAGTGATCTTACAAAAAACAACTGATGTGACAAAAGTCATTAGAATTTTGCTGGGCATTTACCGGGCTACATTTTAGGCTTTTATTAAATTGTTGTTATGTATGAATTAATAAAAACAACTAAAAACTCTACTGGTTAAAGTAAATCGTGTTTCAATTACAGATTCTTTTGGTCATCAATGCACAATATTAACAATAAGCTGCAGGAAGATGCAGATGTTCAAGGCAGTAAAATTCTTAAATGTATGGTAGATTAAACTGGAACCACACTGGTAAGTCACACAATAAAAATGTCTTGTGAGAAACAAGCATTAAAAGTAAACACTGTAGTAAGACCACTCTTAGCTTTTGGTCTGTTGCTGATTCACTTAAGAGTCTGGTCTTTCAGTCTTTGATTAGGGACAAAGGAAGATTTCCTTTGTGTAAACACAAGACAAACTGAAACAATTACAGACTTATCATTGCTGTGTCTAAGTTTTCTGTGTCTCATTTACTAGACGTTCTTTTCATTAAGTCTCTGATTACGGACAAACAGGACAAAATTTGTTTTGCTCTTTTATCTCTGAACTGACGCATTACTGATGTCTTTATGACACATGAGCTGTTCATACATCTAGACAGTATCCAGGTGGTGTGTCTCTGCCTCTCTTCCCTCCCACGTGGAGTTCCCTTAATTCTGCTTTGTTGTTTTGAACTCAAAACAAGGAAATCATTTCGCATTATCTTTATTCAAAACTATTGTGACTGAGGAGTTTATGTATCTGGTGGGTGTCTATTCACCGCTGCAGTGAGTTATCAGCTGTTGCACAAAGACTTGTACTAAATGTATTTCAGGAGTCTTCAAGATATATTTTGAAAAAGGATGGATCCACAGCTACAGGAAGTAAAGCCTGCAAATGAGTGGAATACACTATGGTTGGAGTGATATTTACTGAAGTGTACAAACTAGCAAGGGAAATTACTTAGATTACTTAGCTTGATTGTACACTGTGGGTGTAGGATATAACACCAGTTATCTGAGCTTTGTTAAAAATAGAACATGTGGTTAAAAATTAATTACTAAAGCTACATTAAGAGATTTTTGACCACTACTTTGGTCACTACCAATTCCTCCATTAACTTTAATTTATGTTTAGTCCATGGTAACCTATTTTTCACTGGATGCTGTCTTATAATGTTGTTTGATGCTAGATCATCAATAATGTGTACCCTCAAGAAGTTTATTTTAGCCAATACATCTTATATGTTCAAGTATCTTTAAGTGTAATCTCTTCTACCAGCCAGCACAGGGTGACTTCTTTGGTTGCTAAAAAATCAAAAAGTGTAGACATCTATGGGTAAATGGCCCTCGATTCCCCTTTCTGGATAAATTCAATGGATTATTTGCTAGCTTCGATTCTTACTGAACACAATAAGATGCTCATCTTCTAAAGTACGGCTGCAAATAGTGTCCATAAGGATGATAAAGCAAGTTGTGCCTTTGGTATCTTTCTCCATTTGGTATCTTTTGGTGTCACAGTCAAATTGTAACACCTGTAATGTCTGTTTTTCAAAAAGATTAGATGACAACGATCAAAGTGTTCAGCTTTAAAAACATAAGTTGGCTAATAAATTAGCAATGGCGCAGAGGCTACAGCCACCTTTTAATTAGTCCATAATCACAATGAGCCTACCTCCCTTACAAATTTTAGAGCTATTTTTTCTTACGTGTCTAACCAAAAGAATTTTGTCATTGTGATGTGCAATAACTTTGTCATAGCAAAGGCTTTCAAGAATCCAGATCAGTCTACCAACTTGTCGACGTAATGCCAAACGGATCATAACAAGCTTATCATTCCTGGAAGTGTGGCGGTACTAGTGTGAGCTCATCATCCCAGTGACAACGTAATCGTTACCACGCCCACAAGGCACGAGCCAACACCTGGTGCATGCATGTGTCTATTTGTCCATCTGTGTGTTTATCTGTGAGCTTGTGCAGTCTTTGATCACGAAGCTGAGGGTAAAAACAGTAATTACTGATGTAAACGCTAAACGCTGTTCCTCACCCTCCCCATCTGTGAGTAATACTCCGGAGGAAGAGCTCATTGTGGGTCTTTAGTCAAGTCAGTCAGACTGTCAGTCAGTCACACCTTCCAGGGGGAAAAACAGCCAACCCCCCCTTTCCGTTTCATGGCTTGTTCAATTTTCTTGCAATGACTTTTATCTCCCACATTTTCTTTCTTTTTTCTTCTTCACATCTCTTATCATACCTTTAATCTTATCCCACCCCCTGCTCTGATTACGCTGATTTCCTTTCACCTCACACTACCCGTCAGTACCTCCTTCACCTGACAAACAGAGAGGTGATTTGCTCGGTCCTACACTCCCTCCTTTTCTACCTGTCAGTCAGTCCCTCCTTCTCCAGACAAAAGGAAAGAGGTATAATGGTGACTAATCTGTTGAGTAAACACATCTTTCTCTAAATACAACCTGGTTCTTTCTTTTCACCCAAATGTACTTCCCGAACTTCTTTTCTTCTCACTCACTTTGTTCCTTAACATTTGTTCTGCCTGCTGACCTGTGTCATCTTCCTTTGGCCTTTTTCACCCATTTGTTTACTCTGATTTTATCTCCTTCGCGTGTTCCTCATGTTTTCCACTTATCTGATATCGCGTCCTTAAAGATATGTTACATTTCTTTGAATTACATCTTTTGCCTGGCTGTCATCTTGTTTGTCACTGTTTCACATTTTTTTCTTACTTAATTTAATCCTAAATCATTTCTAATCCCTTTTATGTTTAATATATCCCTCCATTAAAAAAAATCCTTACTCTTTTCCCCCCATGTCTGATTTTCCTGCTCTGTCCGTCTGACATCCCGGCAGATGAAAGGCTGCACGGTGTAAATACAAGGTCAACCCCATTATGTTTCACTGTCATTACCTCAACCTCAGCTTCCGCTGCCAACACAGCAGACAACCTGTCATTAGTGAGCTAGTCTGTTAGCACTATTTTAGCTGTTACTAATGATTACCAGTCTTCAGAAAGTACTATCAGGAAGACACTTTAAGCTGCAATTGTAGAAATAACTGGAAACACTGACTTTGATTTATTGAGACAGCTCATTTGTTAAACCACCAGTCATGAAATATGTTAAGAAGTATCAGTTTGATGAACAGATATTCTGGGATCCAAAGAGCATAAAAGCTTCTGAGGTAATGTCTCAGCAATTATTCTATCATCGCCTTTTCCTAGCTTGGAATAGTGCATTAAAACAATAAGGATGAGGTTGGATGCCTGCTAGTTCCGATTAGTTCAGCTCACCATCTGGTTTTAATTTTGATCCCAGGGATTTTGCAGGTTGTTTTTTTTTCCAAATGTTAACCTTTTGTGTAAATCATAGTGTAAGATGTTGTCCTGTAACTCTTCATGAATTCTACTGCGTGAATTTAAGTTTGTAGTGATAAAGAGACAAAGATTTTGTATGTGCTCTGCAGTCAACCGTCTTATCCTTGTTAAACACTTGTGGCGCAACGTGGGAATGATCTGACACCAAAGCTACGCCACTAGTCACAACACGGCACAGATAACAAGGCACAGATACACATATGAAGCAGAATGAAGACAGAAAGAAGGTGAAAAAAAGACAAGTTATTAAAAAAAGGACATTAAAATCTTTGTCATTTAATGGATCAGTATCGATCAACAACAAAGGCTAAAGTCTTTCAAAATATTCATAATCCAAAAGTAAATAAATATCTTCACAGACAGAGTGAAATGACTTAGGATGGAGCAAAACAGGAAACATTTGGAGGATGCTCACATTATTTCATTCAAATCCACAGTGTGTCGAGTAGAAAAAGATATTTTCTCACAAATTAAAGGTAAACATTGGAGCTTGAATGCCGATTTTAAATGTTCCTTTTAGAGCTCATCCAAACAAACACGATTTCACACTAAAAAAAACCCCAGTGATGATTTATACACTAGTCTAAAATTAAATTATTACTATTTTTAGAAACAAAAACAAAGAAGAACGCTGTGGGACAAAGGAAGGAACGCTGGGAAGAATGATGAGATATTTCTGTTCTAACATCTAGGAAACAAAGAAAGAAAGCAAGGAAACGTATCATCACTATCAAGCCAAACCAGAATAAAAGTTAGAACGACCAAAGCTTTTGCAATAATCCCAAAATGACTATATTAGAGTGAAGATTCAAAGTAACTTTTTTGGTGCATTTGCACTTCAACCAATAACACATGACTTCTCTGAAGATTGGAGAATAACTTTGGTGTGTGTTTCAAGTAAAGCTTGAAAGTATTATATAGTATATAGGATTTCGAGTTTGATTCTGGCCAGCTTGATGGAACATATTTCTTGTGAACGTGTGGGGGTATTTGGATCCTCTATGTGAACTATCTGGTGCTGAAGAATGAGGAAAAAAGTGAAGGATAATGAATGCAGGGGTGAAGGAACAGAGGACGGTTGGGTATGTGTACCTCCGCCAGGTCAGAAAAGAGGACTTGACTGGCGCTTCGCCTCAAAACGTCCCAGTAACTCCGCGCCACAAACTCCTGACTGTCTTTTTTTAGCACCTGTAGGAGTGGTCAAGCAGGGCCAGGGTCAGTCAACCTCCAAATCAACCAATTCAGGAAATAAAAGTCCATTACCCATTCAATCAGTTGTCATTATAAGTAAACATACACAGATTATATCTCTGAATTTATATGTGAACATACAGGTGGATATTTAGGAAAGGTGTCACATGTTTTTTTATCAATACCTGGCACTCACTAGTTCTCTCAATAAAGGAGACCCTATCCATTCAAACATAAAAAAATAAGCAGTGAAGATTTTCACGCACAAAAACATGTTAGCATCAAACAGGAAGGGGCATACACAAATAGCTACCGTAGCTTCTCTGCAGCTAGGTTTACATTACAGGTAAAGGAAAGGATACTACCAACAGGGAATCATCAGGATGATGATGGATGTGCTATTCTGTTTAAATCACTGAAGCTATAACTCACTCATGTTGCTGACTCAGCAACAAACACAAGGAAAAAAAAAACGTTTTTAAAGAAGAAATATATGAAGATGTCACCCTATAGTACATTGTCTTTATTAAATAAGTAGTTTAGGCAGTTCTATAGCAACAGTTGGCTCTGTTCGCAAACGTTATTCTACCTTAATAAAGGCTGACCACAGTGCTGAGCTTCTGACCACCCACCTCGTCTCTCTCTCTCCAGGGAGAAAGCAACAGCAGCCATTTTAACATGACCCTGCAATGCTCTTAACTTCAGTGCGACAATGCGGCTATCCATCACAGCAGTGACAGGAGGAGTGCATATGTGTGTCTGTCTGTGTGTGTCTGTCTATGTGTGAGACAGCATGACAGAGACAGAGAGAGAGAGAGCAGTGGCTGGTAGTGTATTGTTTCTGACAGCACACTGCTGATTTTCACTACACTGCAGGCCGTTTCCACTCCACATATAAATTACTACTCATAACAGACAGCTACAGTCACTGTCATTACATCTCAACAGACACTAGGTACAAAAAAGCACTTGAAAGTGATAAAATGGAACTATAATTAAATGTCCAATGTTTCAAATAATGAGGTCCTGGTGATCTCTGTGAGCGAAAAGCTCAGGCTTGGAACTCTAACCCAAAACATTCAGTTTTAAACATTTCTTTCTGCTTTTATAGCTAAAAGGGAGGCAATGTCCTTAATACGGTGATCTAAAGTACACGGCTCTGGCTGTGATCACAGAAGCACCGCTCACCTGCTGTTCAAATTTTTTGTTTGCAATGGACAACCAATTAAAAGAAAGCTGTATTAAAAGGATGGTGGCTTTTGAGCTAAATTTGCTTTTCTGGTTTTTCTCGGCTGCATCAAGAATAACAGAAGTAAGGATTATTTTGAACTTTGAATTATGCAAATCTTTTCTAATACAATCCAGGCAGGAAAAAACATATAGAATTTAAGTATAATTAATTATTTAAATATTTAAACCATAATATAAAGCATTTCAGAAATGTCACACATGATTATTATTCATTAATATGCAAAATTTTGTACAGCAGCTTCAGTAGTTTTAGTCATCATCATTGATACCCAATAGCCAATCTCCAACTATTTCCTAATGATTGATGCCTTAATAATTGTTTTCCGACTTAGAGCTCATCAGGTTACATACAATTAATAAGTCAAATCTATCAGCATTTTGCACAGGGTTGGTAAATAAGAAATATTCATCCTTGAGAGGTAAAAATCTGTTTCATTTTCGATCCCATAAGACTCAACAGACAAATTCAACCTCTTTGTGTTCTTTATGTAAATATGATTTTGTTCAGACAACAGAAACATATTTTTGTATGTACCCTTGGCCTCCTTCCCTAAAAAATCTCTTTCTATATCTTTATATTAACAAACTTCCCCCATTAGGAACAAACAATACTGCCAAAAAATACAGCACATGTCCTAAAAAGGACTAAAATGGAGTCTGATTGTCTTTAGAGCTCTACAGGGTCTCAGGTCATTTTAAATTACATCGCTCTCTTTTTGTAAGAGTTCATCTCTCCTGACCCCTTAAATGTATTACTCTTTTCTTTGTCTGTCCATTAATCATCCCTCAATCAATCAATCAGCTGACTTGACAGATGGCCAAGCTTTCTTGAATTTTTCCCTTCTCCCTCTCTCTTTCTCTTACATTCATCCTTCAAAGTAGCTTACAGAGTACATTTCACTGATAACAGAGGATCAGGTGGACTGGGTCAAATTTAAGGCTTTTTCCATCATCGGGAGCAGAAGGGAATGACAGGCCTTTTTATTTTTATTAAGGTTTTTAGACTCCAGAGAGTCAGTGTATTAAAAAACTCTGCTGCATATATATATATTATATGGAATGTTTAAACTGAACGCAAAATAAAGGCCATTAATGTGTGATTTAATGTGTGATATTTAAAGGTCCTGGCCATCTATATTCATTTAAACTTGGCAGGGTTGGTGTGTCCTTATATTTAATGAACAGATATGATTGATGTAACTCTTCTCACCTAATTTTTCACATTAAACTTAATAATTGTATCTAAAAGGCATGGTGACACACAGACTGCAAAGCAAATGTTTTAGTGACTGAGAAACGGTTCAGATGTATGGAAATATATATGTGTCACAAGTGGCAGGTGAGCTAAAACACAATCACAGACAAATCATTTATATTTTTTCAGCTATTCATTTCCACACAGCAGCCCAAAAATATTCATCGGAAATGTTAAAATACCTCCTTGGTAATCACTGCAGCAGATTCACGTTGTCTTGGCCGGCTCTGCTCTCGAAGCTGAATTGTGTCTCGCTTGAATGATTCTGACTTTTGACAGTTTGGAGGGCAGAGCCCAAAGGGAAAAGGTCACTTTGAAAGTGACCTCATAACCTCTGTGATTGACAGGTTCAGTTTACTGTGTTCAATTTAAATATTTGCCCATGATTATGTTTTATTTCACATTATTATTGACACAAATATAATTCCACACAGGTAAAGTTTAACATATTCTCACATGGTTTCACAAAACTTAAGCTTTTTGTTACCATTAGGTTTCTACTCTGACTGATTGCTAAACAATAAAGCTGTTGAACTGACCCAGCTAATAAAAACAGCCTATTCTCTGCTCCATAAATATCTTTATCTATCTAAAAAGCAGAAAACGAGACTATGCCATGTGGATACCTACGCTGTTCATGGGGGCAACCTGATATCCATACAGCTGCATACTCTAACACACAGAGAGAGACACGAGGAAGAGAAAGAAGAGGACAGAGCATGCAGTCAGAGAGGAGGAGAGAAGGTAAAAGACATGTTAGTACATGCAAGGAAAGAGGATGTGCCATTTTCAACACATCTATGATTACATTTTAGAATACACACTGTGCCTAACACCAAGCATGTACTTTCAAGAGATAAGTTATGTGGGAAACATATCCTTCATTTTTCAGTGACAGTATTTCCTGTGAGCCAACAGCACAACCAGGACTGTTCTGTAAGATACCCAATGCTTAGATCAACAAATCTCTATCTCTTATTTGCTTACACATCTACACAGGTTCTTAGTAAACTTGGGTTTGAAAGATTTACTTCAAAATCAATAAGATATAGATAAGTAACAAAAGGAAAATTTTAATAAGAAGCTTTTAAATATTTCTTTTGCAAATCATGTCATGAAAAACTTACCTTGAGAACATTTTACTATAACTAATGCACAAGATACCTAATGGCTTATCTGTTTGTAAGTTACCTTAATTAATCTGTTTGTAGCACAACACATATGTGGGATGGGACAAGTTAATACTGACTCATCAAACCTGCTCTCTTTGATAGTTATTAAGTTGCATATACACTCTGACACAAAGAGAGCAGTAATGCGAGGTGCTTGGTGTTATTTCTAAAACTCAATCGCATAAAGTGCTGAGAAAGACACATATTCTATCATATATATAAATCAAATATACCAAGTCCACAGCAGGGATAACTGTCACAGAGATACCAAACAGTTTCTACGAGGCAGCATGCACTCAAAACTAGTTACATGAAAGGTTTAGTTTCACACCTGCATGAATACAAATGACAGTTAACTTTGACGATCATGATGATCGTTTTTAACAAATCCATGTGCGCAGTGTGACACAGCACTTCTGTCAGCAACCTTAACTAAATGGTAAGAGGTGTTGTGACAGTTTACACTCATGGATATATTAAAATGTAAAGTAAGTTTACATTAATGTTTACCTGTCTTTTAAGTTTACCCCACTAACAACAGAAGCATTTATGAAGTCCACGTCCACATAGACTATTCATGGTTGGTTCACTGTTGCCAGCATTAAGGTTAATTAGCAGTAATACCCATGCTTGTCTGAGCATACACCCCCACACCCCGTTACCATCTTCCTTACCAACTGCGCGGACTTCTCAGCATCTCCTTTCCTTCCTTTCTTCTCGTTTTTCTTCCTAAAGATCTCCTGAAGCTGTAATGAGAGAAAAGACGAGGAGCTCATTGACAATTCAAAGTCAGATCTAAAACGCTGTTAAAAAAATGAAATGCTCAAATGAGTTCAAACAAGGTCATTCACTCTTTCAAGCACATCTATGATGTCATTCAGGTAATGGTCTTTTGGCAGCATGATTAAGGGAGTATTCAGGTTTCACTCTGGAAGTGATTTATGTTTATGCATATGTGTTATTAAAGGAAAAATCAATGCTGAATTCAATATGAAAAAAAAACTGCTTCTACACTACAGTGTCGGGTAAGTTTTTATATACTTACTTATTCAAATTTAAATTAAAATACTAATTTCTTTGAAATAAAATAACGAGATTTGTAATATAAATGTTATAATTAATTAAGAGTTAAATAAAAAATGCACAACCACAAACACAGCAACCTGATGTCTACACAAATACAGATACATAAACGCTCTCTAAGAGCATATGATCATAAAAGACAGCAATAGTCACTGGTATTGTTCAATTTCCATTTAAGAATATTTAATTACTCTGACAACCAATATCACATGTAAAACAGAAAAATCTGTATCTAAACCCTCAATGTGAGAATCTTTTTCTGTCCCACACCTGCCTGCTCCCACAGGATTTTAAATCATTACCACTCCCTCCTGCTGATGTGCCATCCCACTCCCACCAACCTTCAGAGATTCTGATCCCTTCATGCCTGCAGCGGTGTTTTGACTTAAAAACGTGTCAGTTCTATCCCACAGGGAAAGAAACACATGTGTAGCCCTCAAGAAATCCTACAGTTAGTCTTCTCAGCTTTGTAATAAGCTGCCTTTAGAAGATGCAAATTCAAAGTCAACCTTTTTAACTGCTTTAAACGTTAAAATATAGTTAAAGCTCAAGGCACTGGGAATAAAGGTATATAATAGTATATTCGCTTAGGGTACTACAATGTTGGCCAAATGTTTTTTTTATTGATTAAGATGATGGAGACACTTTAATAGGGAAAAGACTTCTGTAAATGATGCAATCTGTGAATGTATTGTTTGAGAGCGCAAGGATGCTTGCATGAGACTTGAGGAACAGTCTTACAGGCAGATAAAGCTGAAACACGACCAAGCATTAGTCCAAATTCTGAAATGATTTAATGAGTTTACAAACGTAATGTAACATGCTGAGAATCAAGATTAATTTCAAGCTGTCAGTCTGTTAAGTTTTCAATAAGGTAGTAGCAGCAAATGTTCTCAAGCTTGCCCATCTGTAACATGGTGATGTTAATTTAACCAGAGAGCACAATTATTTGTATCTAAAAAACAACCAGGCAAGGAAAAAACATCTAGGATGGGCTGATTTGTGCAATCTTGTTTTTAAAGCTTCAAAATGAAGATTTCTGGTACGCCAATCTTTACTTTTCAAAAACCAGACATCATGAGTCAGAGGGTGACACTGGATGAACTGAGGGTCTGCACTAAAGCCCGTCATTTGATGTATAAGGTTTAGTATCCTTTTTCCTGTAAATCACATAAACATGTTTGTACTATAAGAGTCCAAGAATTAAAATATTGACTTGAAAATGGGCAAAATAGGGCCTCTTTAATTTTAGTAATTTAATAAACTACATTAAAACACCATGGTACAAGTCAAAATTAGATTTTCAAAAGTAAGGTTTTGTCTTTTGTCCACTCTAAAATCATGGATTGTTATTTAATACTAAAGCTATTCTTTAACACTGCTTTTTGGTAAAAGGAGTAACAAAAAGGGTTAATATTAATATATAAATTCAGGTTTTCTCCCAATATCTGCGACTCACCACTAGGAACTCCCTCTTATCCACCATCTGGTTGCCGTCTGCATCAAACATATTGAAAGCAATCTTAAAGCCAGCATGAGGCTCTGGGGAACAGAGAAGAGAACACATAGGGTGAGTGTGTGCATGTGTTTGTTAAAGGCAATTTGAAATCCATAAATAGTAAGTGGAAAAAGTGTCTCAAAGCATCAATAGGAGGGAGAATGACTTAAATGAAGCCACAGTTTCAAACACAGCTGCTTATCCAAAGAAAACATTAAAGTGTTAGACCAGGTTAAAGTTATTTAAAAAAACAAAACATAATAGCAGAACAAATACATTTGCTACAGACTGACCTTTCAATTTGACATTTTATTCTATTTATTCAACCATTTTTAAGGCCAAACAAGGAAGCATACATGTAAAAAAAAAAAAGAAAAAAGAAAAAAAGACGGTAATTTCTATTTAAATTAGTTTCACATGCTGGTCATACGTCTAAGAGATGAAGTAAAATGTAATTTCAATTATGGTCTTATGGTTTTTGGTGTGGGGGTGTGCACTGCCTTTCACCCTGTGGCAGCTATAACAAACTCCAGCCCCCTGCAAGCAGAAACTGAGCAGTTAAGATCAAGTATGCTTATTTTTATTCACTATAACTTCATCCATCATCTATTTAGGTTGAATTAAAATTAAAATTTGTGGAAAAATCATTAAAAGAAACAACTTTTTATTGATCCCTTATGTGTCAGTACAGCTGAGATCCATATTTGTAAAACACCCTAAAACATGCTATGCCAGTGACTGGCCCACCCCCAAGCATCAGAGCAATACAGTGTACACTCTTAAATGTCAAGAGGATGGCTGTAAATTATACACCGGGGACACCAAACAACCTCTGGCTAAGTGGACGGCGCAACACAGAAGAGCCTCGTCCTCTGGCCTTGACTCTTTAGTCCACTTAGACACACGGGCCAATGGTCACGCTTTCAATTACAAGGACGTGCACATCCTGGACAGGGAGGAACGCTGGTATCATCAAGGAGCCAAGGAGGACATTTATGTGAAAAGGGAATGACAATGTTGGAATTGAGGAGGCCTTAGAGAAAATCTTTAACCATCTGATCGCAGTCATTACCCAACTGTCTGTGTGCAAGAGGCTACTGATTAACGGTTACGCCAATTTGCATATCAACCATTATGAAACTGATCTCATCGCTCATTGTTATGCAGTGGCGCTACTTTCAATCGTTATGCAGCTGGACTGTTTGTAAGGTTAGGGAGAGACTGGGTCACTTGGATGAGTGCTGAAAGTACTGAAATTGTTGCTTCCAGATGAAAAGAATAAACTTTATGGAATTTTATAGCCACTTTCTTTTTTTCTTTTATTAAAGAAATTTATCTATTACTTTTCTTCATCTTTTGAGAAGATGTTCTTGCAACTTTCCTTACGTTTACATTTTTTTCATCTTTGGTCTGTCTCTGTCTCTTTTTGTCTTGCCCCAAGGTGAAGGGGAAAACCACAGCATTTGTGAGATCAACATTTTTTAAATTTCTATATGTACTTAGCGCACTTCGCTTTGTCACGTAATTTTTCTAAAAATAAGAATATAATAATGCAAACAACAACTGGGTGAAAGAGATATGATAAAAAGGTGCAGATGAGTTTAAGTGAAAGGAGAATGTGTGCAACTGAATTGACTCACTTGTCAAGATGCAGAGCAGGAACAGGTACTCTGTGTATGAGATGATGCCTGGTAATGAGATCAAGACAGAGAGAGTTAAGGAAGAGGTCATATGCAACTCACACACACACACATACACAATGTTTACAGATGTTCAAAGACTGTGGGCCTCACACAAAGACATACACACTAACACACATAATCCTTCCTTTCATGGAGATAGCATCTTAAAATGTGTCTTCTCAAAGCGGAGCTGCCAGCGGCCATTTGGCCACACACCGATTCTTTTTCTACACCCCAAGTGTCCAGAGTAAAGACACAGGCTAGCGTGTGTCTGTGTGTGTATGTGTCTTGTGTTTGGATAAGCAAGTGAAAAATGTTTCAGGAGGTGATCCTTTCTTGCCTCAGGCACATTCAGGAATCTTTGCAGCTCCATCTACGCTCTCTCTCCCTCTTTTTTCGCTTTCTGTCTGATCGTTCAGATAGTTCAGGGTGGTTCGCTTGAGTGTTACGGGAGACTGCTCCCCCATTTGTGTGTATGTATCCATGAGTGTGTGTGAGGGTGAACACGACACCAGTTAAAGTCAGTGTGAGCCTTGTGTTTTGCTGATGCTTGACTGCTTTGTGTAGAGGAGCTGGTTTGGAACTGAAGTCTTTTTCCCCCATGTAGCCTGAGCTCTGCATAGACTAGAGCATACAAAATTGAAGCTACTCAGGTTTCTATAATACAGTCTGTTGTGTGTTTACGCTCCCATGCTTTCAGTGATATACCACAGAATAAGAGGGATTAATACTGATCTCAAGGTGATATTTAATCATGATGGAAAGGGCTGTAAACAGGCATTATATGTCCTCTCCAATAGTTTTAACATTAACATATGTTCCATATGTTTGTTGATTTTGCCTTCCTTTTCTTTTAATTGTCAGTGGGTTAAAGATGTTAAGAGTCCATTGTAATCCAATAATAACAAATCTGATGGTTTGAATCAGCCCCAAGAAATTTAATTAACTCAAAAAACCCTGATATTTACCTCCAGAGAAATTTATTTAACTTTACAAGTCTATATCAATGCATATGTCAATACTAAAGCACCTTCCTCTGTGTTGGACATCTGCTATGGACTCACTAGAATAGCATATATTAAGAAGCCAAGAAGATCTAAATTTTGTGTTTGTTGTGCAGGTCAACTAAAGAAAAATATAAGGGTTAGTTGAGTACATGTGAACCATGATGACATTACAGTAGTACTAATAAACCGTTTTAAATGGAAAACATGAATGTGTCACATGAGTATTAACATATTAGGCGCAGGTAACAATGTTCCATGTTGCATACAGGCAATGCAAATGACTGCAATGAGTCTTTACTGCTTTAACTATATTTCCAGTTATATTTTCACTGCAGTCTGAAATTATTTTTGATTTAATTATCCAATGTGTGGCATTTCACTTACTTTATCAAAGTCAGAAAGTCAAAAACCAAAAAGGCATTCCCAGTTAACACAAATGCTTTATACTGGTACTATGAAAGGAATATTTACTCAGCTGTTGTGTGTGACAGATGGAAACATGGATTAACATTGTGTTAAATCTGCGATATACATACCCAGCATGTTACTGTATACTTACACAGTCAATTTTTCTAAAGCACAGTAATGCATTACCCATACTGTGGTAGTCATAAATAACTGATAATCAATTAATCAATCATGAATTAATGTAGTGTGTTCTGACATTAGCACACAGACACAGTGAACCCCTTTGAGTCTTTGTCTGATTTTCAACTCTATCGAGCTCAGAAATCCAAAGACATTACAATGATTTCAACTTTCAAACGTACTGGGCCACGTACACATCACACCCACAGGAGCTGTTCAGCCACTGAAAAGCCATGTCATGAAGTTCCTGAGAACAGCTTGTGTGCTGATGTTAATGTGACTGGAGTTTTGGAGCTTTACACATTATGTACCTCAGCACTCGGTGACCCCCGCTATATAACTTTATGGGGTCTGCCACTTCATGGCTGAGTTTCTATGGTTACTAAATCCCTCCACTTTGTAGTAAAACCACTTACAGCTGATTGTGAAAATATAGGACTTAAATTTAATGGACTGACTTGTTGCAACAGTGACACGACTGAGTTCAGTGAGCGCTGTAGAAGGACTCATTCTTTTACAAATGCATGCAAGGCCACACATTTTATACACCTGCGGGAATGGGACTGAAAGCACCTGAATTAAAAAAAGTAGTATGAATTTTGTGAAATCTAGGTAACATATGCAGTAGTTTTGTGACCCTTTGAAATCCAGACTGATAGATGTCAATGACTTTGTTTTTCGGCTGTTTCTTTATATCGTGGCACGATGTGTTGCTTTTTGCAACACGTTCTCATCCTGACGCGTAAAATACCAACGACTGTGACAAATTGTTGGTATGGGAATGAGAGCAAGTTGGAATGAATCTATAAATGTGTTTTACGTGTGAAATGAAAATAAACCGAAAAAAGCATTACGTACCCTAAATCTGTTCACTTTCAGATCCTAAATCACTTTGGAAAACACAATGTGATGGCCACAACATATAGCTATTTTATTGTTGAATTATTAGTCATACTTTGATGTGTTTGTATTGGAATGGATGGCCGGAGCCTTTGCTCTGAGCGTCTCTTACAGCCGCGAGCTTGTATTTACTCAGGTTATCTTTGTCTAACATTTAAATTTGTTTGATGTTCTGAAACATGAGAAATATGTAAAAAAAAAACAAAAACAAAAAAAACCTTGGAAATCAAGAATGTTTTACTGTTTGTGAATGAAAAAATCAGCCCTGTTAAATCTTGATGGTGTGTGTGGTCTCAGTAGTGCTCCACCAGGAATGAATGGTTAAAGTACAATAACCATAGATTACCCTGAGGTTTCTGTTTACAAACTTTCTCTTTTTCCTCTCTTACCATATTCATTTCTCTGTCTACTTTGCCTGTTTGTCTTTTATAGCCCATCTTTTACACTCCATCTGTTTCTTATATTTCTCCCACTCTCCTTTTAAATCTCCTTTTCACTCCCTGATTTGATTTTCCTACTCTATTCTTTTTTTCCCTCCATCTCTCTGATGAAAAAAGGAAGCAGACCACCCTCCTGGCTACTTGTCCCTGTAGACTAAATCAAACCCACTCAAACGTTACAAGCTTAAGAATATACCTTTGTTATTATGGTAGAGGAAGAGAGGGGATGCATCACACATGGTTTGCTATATTTAGCATCTCCCAGTGTGTGTATATCTGTGTATCTGTGTAATTATCACTACAGGGAATCAGTCCCAGACTGTGTTATTCCTCTGTTACATACTCCTGAGGCAAATGCTTAATTAGGGTGAGCTTTTCTCTATCTTTTAGTGTTGCATAAATTGTAGAGGAGAGGAGAGGAGAGGAGAGGAGAGGAGAGGAGGTTGTTCAGCTGTACGGAGTAACAGCATGGCACAAACTTGGATTAGAGACCCCTACAGTGACACACAACTCACAAGTATGATTTTATCACACACTGAGAGCCAAGCACTGGGAAATGTGCACAAAAGCACAGTTAGGTCATCGCAGTTACTGTATAATAATGTAAGAACTCTGACAGTCATGCAGGTGTATCACCTAAGAAATATAACATGATGCAAGAATACCTCTTAGATTTCTACTACCTCTGTTAGGTATTTGCGGGCTGAATGAAAAGAAAAAAAATACATAATAAAGATAATTAAGTTAATTGCAAGGATGCATAATTATATTAGTGATCCAAGCAAAAACCCCGCCCCTTTGCTCCTGTCCTAAAACACAGACATATATGCTAATTTATCATGTTATTCTCTTTATCTTCATTAATATCTTTTTATGTAGTCATATGGCATAAATGGCTGTTCATAAACACCAGACAAATGAATAATAAATACTTGTATCTATTCTTCTTTGCAGGCGACATGTTTATTGTATAAGACAAAGCAATCAATCCCAGGTACTATTAGTGTCACTGTTTGATGCACACTTATTTACATATATGCATGACAGCTCATTCCAGTAACCCAAAGTGTCACTGCACTAAAATTTTGATTACCAAAATGTATTTCCGAACAATGTACACATACATAATGTGAATGTAATGTCAAAATTTGTTTTGACATTAGTTACTACACATAATATATATGACTTATAAGAGGACAAAGTATTATATTTAGCACTCAATTCATTTGTGTGTTTTAAAAATAATTTCCAAAAGCTAAATAAATGATAATCGTGGTGCTCTAGGCAGTTTATAAAGTTTCATTCAAACTGATTAAGGTGACTGATTAGGAGGAGTTAGGGAACATACAGACATAGAGAATAGACATTATACATATACATGGTCTTAAAATGACTGTCGTGATTTTTACAACATTAAATTCTCTGACAGTGTATCAGCAAACAATTGTTGTCACGGCTGCCGAGGCGAGCCGTGTGGAGTTAGAAGAAGGACCCAAGATGCAGGCAGTGGATGAGATGTCGGTGAGTTTATTTACACAGTGGTGAGAAGGCAAAACAGGCAAGAGGGAAGACAAAACTAAAGACCTGAACTGGGAAAGCTAAATGACAAACCTGAGATGAAACAAAAAGGGATGAGAAACAGAGAGACGAGCAGGACATAGAGTAACACAGACTGACGCAGAGTTACACAGATGAACCGGCAACAGGCAGGAGAACACACAGGGCTTAAATACACACACCAGTAATCAGGGGATGAGAGACAGGAGGGCAACACAGCTGGGAGGAATCTGGGCTGACGGGACAGGGGAAAAGTAACCTGAACACACTCACATCAGACAGAGACCTTCAGAATAAAACAGGAAACAGACACAGAGAACCAAACAGGACACTGAACTTGACAGGCAGACTCATGAGCAGACACAATAACACCATGGACAGACAGAGGGAACACAGAAGTGGGAGCAGGCAGGC